>NW_007738571.1:5703-6308 GCF_000696425.1 Galeopterus variegatus | reverse complement strand
ACAGAAAGTACTATTATCACAAATGAGAGAGAGGACCTGACTACACATCCTGCAGACATTAAAAAAGTACTAAAGAAATGCTATGAGTTACTCTCTGCACACACATTTGAAAACTAGAGAAATGGACCAATTGCTAGGAACACCCAATTTATCAAAACACACATAAGAAAAACTACATAATTAGATTAGGTCTATATCTGTTATGAAAATTGAGAAAATAAATAATAATCTTCAAAACAGAAAGCACCCAGTTCAGATGTGTTCACAGGGGAATTCAAACAACCATTTAACATGGAAATTATACCAATTCCATGAAACCTATTTTAAAGAATAAAGTATGTTATACTTCCTAACTTATTCTAAAAGGACAGAATACCAATATCAAAACCAGACAAAGATATGACCAGAATAGAAAATTATAAACCATTATCTCCCATAAGATACATGTAGAAATTATCAACAAAGTATTAGTATACCTTAAACAACAATGCATGAAAATAATTATGCAACATGATCAACTGAGATTTATCCCAGGCAGACAAGGCTGTTGCAACATTCGAAAATCAATTAATATAATCCATCAGATTAACACACTAAAAAGGAAA
>NW_007738571.1:0-608 GCF_000696425.1 Galeopterus variegatus | reverse complement strand
TTTAACTCTTTCAGTTTGGTTAAGGATATTGTGGTTACAGAACCCACAGGTACATTTTACTGTAAAGCAGGAAAAATCAAGTCCTTATTTCACTTTAAATTTATTACCAATCAAGAAACCAACATGGGAGCTCTCATTGAATCTATAAAATAGATGTTTTTTCTCACCCAATACAGTAATCTGTGAACCTTCAATGGATTATGTTACTCAGTTGGAAACACCGCCCTGTTGTTTACCATGTACTGGAATAAAATAACAGAGTCAAAGGGTAGGTGCGCTGCATAATCTTTATTCTTATTTATATCTAGAGGCTAATAATTATTTGCCCAAATACCCAAATTCCATGCAATAAACTATCTATCTATCAAATCCTTAGTTATTTGTTTTTTGTGAGATAGAAATTAACTTTGCTTTTCTTCCCTGGTTTCTGATACAAATGAGGCAAGGAGCTTCACAAAGGGTGTCTCAGAGCTGCCGCTCCTACCACTGCTCTTCCCAAAGCTGGAAAATGCCTCACTTGAATCATCCAGCTTGATGTGCACTTAACTGTGGGATGTGTGTGAAAGAAACATTAAATTTGGGGGCGGTTGGATGGGGCATGTGAGAGG
>NW_007738570.1:39690-43006 GCF_000696425.1 Galeopterus variegatus | reverse complement strand
GTCCCTTTGGGCTTCTCATTGCATTCATGTTACTTTGAGTAATCTTTTTGCATCTCCATTACACAGCGAGAAGTGTAACAGTGTAATATATGTATTTAGAATCCCAGAATTAGAAATGAAAAATTGTGGGACAAAAACATATTTGAAGAAATATTGATGAAAATTGTACAGAACAAACTCTATAAAATATATCATATATTTTAAAATACAAAAATTTCTTTCATATTTTAAATGTTATATACACAAATAGAGAAATGTAAATATAGGTTAAGGTAAATTAAACAAAGTATTTATTAAATAAAAAGATATAAGTATGTGATAGGTAAAGTTGAAAAAGAAAAAAGATAAGAAAGCTTATTTGCTCATATTAATATCAAGTAAAATATATTTCATAAAATAACATTAGTAAAGATTTAGTTTTAAAGATTTATAAAAGCATAACGATAAAAAGGATTTTCAACAGAAAGATATTATAGTCTTAAATATGCATGAAATTAAATACATATCTTCAAAATACAGAAGTAAGCAGAGATAAAATCAGAGACTTCAACAAAACTTTTACTGTAGCTGCTTAAATAAATAGATAAAAAGTCACTGGAAATAATAATAAAAAATCACTGGAGATAGAGATAAACCAACTTTACTTTATTGACATTGAACAATATACCCAAAATAGCAGAATATATTTTCTTTACAAGTGTATATAGAACATTCATTGATTGATAATTTTTTGGCTATTTTAAAAATGTTAATAAATTTTAGCAGATGCAATTCTTAAGAAATGTGTACTTAACCCTAATGGAATTAAATTGTATATCAATAGCTAAAGTATATCTTTAAAATCCCCAAATATTTGTGAATTAAAAAACATTCTTCAAATAAGTTGTATGTTAAAAATAATTTAAAAGGGAAATAAAAAATATTTTGAATCAAATAAATTGTACATATGAATGTCAAACTTTGTGAGTTGCACATAAAAATGTGGCTGAAGAAAATTATTAGAAAATAAGAAGGGTTTGAAATCAATGATGCATGCTCAACCTAACAAAAGCTAGAAAAAAAATCATGCACTAAAAACAAAGTAATTAAAGAAAGTAAATAATAAAATAATAAATGTGAAAAGAAGATGGAAAATAGACGAACTGAAAAAAAAAAAAGAAAAACAAAATTTGTTCTTCATTCTTTTTTATAGCAGAGTAGTATTCCATTGTGTTGATATACCACATTTTCCATTTCCACTCATCTGGTGATGGACATTTGGGCCATTTGCAGCAACACGGATGGACTTAGAAAAAGTTATATTAAGTGAAATAAGTCAGGCACAGAAAGAGAAATACCACATGTTCTCACTTATTTGTGGGAGCTAAAAATAAATAAGTACACAAACAAATGCGGGGACAGGGAAGAAGACACAACAATCACAATTCGTTGAACTTATTAAGACAAGTGAACAGATATGATGCTGATGGATGGGAGGGGGTAGAGGGAGGGGAAAAAGAGGAATCGGTTAAAGGGACACAAAAATCATCTACATTGTATATTGATAAATTAAAATTTTAAAAAAGTAAATTATTTTTAAAAGTTACCTCACATTTCTCTGACCTCAAATTTTTCCTTCTTTCTTTTCTTTAAAACCATACTCAGTTCCTTTATACTTTTTCCTCAAAAAATAGGATTTATTCAATGGAAGAGATCATAGGCAGCCACTATGTACTTGAACGACAATTGTTGGAATGTGACTATGTATTACTCTAAAAATTCTGAGCCCCTGATGTAATTAAAGGAGACAGTGATTGTTTCTCTATAGATTACTGTATAGATTAAAAGTATTTCTCCCTCTTGGAGAAAGAAAAGCAGTCTTAAAGAGAAAGATGATTTCATGAATGTAGGTCTCAGAAAGCAAAATCATCTAATGTCTTTAGCAGGCATTCTCATATTGATGTCAGAGGTAAAAAAAAAAAAAAATAAAAAAAAAAAAAGAAAATAAGAAGGGTTTGAAATCAATGATGCATGCTCAACCTAACAAAAGCTAGAAAAAAAATCATGCACTAAAAACAAAGTAATTAAAGAAAGTAAATAATAAAATAATAAATGTGAAAAGAAGATGGAAAATAGACGAACTGAAAAAAAAAAAGAAAAACAAAATTTGTTTTTCATTCTTTTTTATAGCAGAGTAGTATTCCATTGTGTTGATATACCACATTTTCCATTTCCACTCATCTGGTGATGGACATTTGGGCCATTTGCAACAACACGGATGGACTTAGAAAAATTTATATTAAGTGAAATAAGTCAGGCACAGAAAGAGAAATACCACATGTTCTCACTTATTTGTGGGAGCTAAAAATAAATAAGTACACAAACAAATGCGGGGACAGGGAAGAAGACACAACAATCACAATTCGTTGAACTTATTAAGACAAGTGAACAGATATGATGCTGATGGATGGGAGGGGGGAGAGGGCGGGAAGAGAGGGAAGGGGGAGGGAGGATTTGGTAAAGGGACATAAAAATCAACTACATTGTGTATAGATAAAGTAAAACTTAATTTAAAAATAGAAAAATGTAAAAAAAAAATTGTTCTTAAAAAGACTGAAGCAATTTTATAAGCCACTGATAGGAATTATTAAGACAAAAAGAGAGAAAACTATCAATAAAATAAATGAAAAATTACCAATAAAGGAAATGAAAGAGAGGACACCACTTCAGATCATTAAAAGCTTAAAAAGAGATTATAACAAAAAGATGTATATCAAAAATTTGATTGACATTTTAGATAAATGGAAAATTTCCTTGAAAGACAAATATTACCAGATTAACATAAGATGTGGAAGAGATGAAGTCTTTATCTGCAAAACAATCTTCAAAAAGAAGGATAATGTTGAAAGAATTATACCACATGATTTCAGTACTTACTCTAAAGCTACAGGAGTCAAGGCAGTCTGGTGGTTTTATAAGCACAGACAAAGAGGTCTATGAAACAGAAGAAAGACTAGAAATAGACTCATATGGTGGACTTATTTTAACAAAGATATTGAAGAAATCCAATGGTGTAAGAAAGTATTTTCAACAAAAGGTGCTAGAACAACTTTATATCCATATGGAGGAGAAGAAAATTAATGTTATATTCAAACATAAATAGCAGATCTAAATATAAAAGTTAAAATTATAAAGCTGGTGAATAAAACATTTTGAAAATATCTTCATAATCAGCATTATCAACACTTCTTAAAAAGGGCACAGAAAGCAAATCTATAAAAGAAAAATGCTAAATTGCATTTCAACAACAAAATTATCTCAAAAGAACTTTTTTTTT
>NW_007738570.1:14397-37945 GCF_000696425.1 Galeopterus variegatus | reverse complement strand
TCTCTCAGGTTCCACACATTCCGGAGAATAACTTGAATAGTAAATATCTTTGGAAAATATGAAATTATATTATGTGGATAATGGCTAATAGTATCTAATTGAAATCATAGTTTTGTAATTTTTTATTAAGATATAGCATCCAATAATTGAACACAGGGCAGTGACAATATTAAGCTTTCCCCAAAATTTAGCCAAGTATGAAATAGGAAGGTAAATGTGAGAGAGAATCTTTAAACCAGTATAGTAACTTAAAAAAAAATACTATGTTCACTATGATAACAACAACAAAAAAAATGAAATAGCTTGAGAAGCAGAGCACTGATGTAAGCAGCCATGGAGAAGAGCTTGGATCTCAGAAGAAAAATCTTTAATAAAGCTTGACAGTTAAGCTAGTCAGGTTTACTGTCTCCTAGAAGAGGAACTACTTGAAAGGATTATTACTCAGAGAACATAGAAAAAAAAAAAAACAATGAAAAAATATGTCTTTGACAAGCTGCGATCCATTGCCGGTCACGAAAAAAGACAAAAAGGAAAAAAAAAAAAAAAAAAAAAAAAACAATGAAAAAATATGTCTTTGACAAGCACTCAGAAAGTTTAAGTAGGCCCTCAAAACTCATCTAAGTATCAAATTTTCTTTAAATTGTGTTGGGCTCATCTCTCTGTGGCCTGAAGCAACTCATTAAAAAAAAAAAAGATAACGTTATGTTATTAAACTATATAAAAAAGGCAATGCAAGTAGATATGTAACATTTGAAGTGAAGCAACATTTGTGGATGGATTTATGGCACCATAAGAAACCATGATTTATTGCCCCCTCGTAGAATAGAAAGTTCTCAAGTTTATCCATTTTTGTCCTTAAGAATTGTCAGGGTGTTTTTTAACATATCTTTTGGGAAGTTCCAACTCACTGTATACAACTTCCCATATAAAAAAAATACATAAATAATACATTCAAAATATATTTTCAATTTTATTTCAATTTTAAAAATCTATGATTCTCGACATGGGGAAACAAAACAAAGACAAACAAAAAATACCCTAAGCCTATTTTGGTTCATTAGCATATTTTCTGAATTATTCATACTCCCCCAAAATTTGATTCACAAATTATAAAAAAATCTCATAAAAAAGCATATAAATATATGAGATAGTAGCATTTCAGTGTTAGACACTCCTTTATATGAAAGTTTGAGAAAATCAGCTTGTTTTGGAGAGTTTCTTAGAACAATGAATGTAGTTTATCATTGAAAGAAATTTTAAATGCTACATTAAATTGTTTTTCACTGGAAATTAACCTCTCCTTAGAAGTAAGATAATTAAAACATGAATGTGAGGTAACCCTTTTTCTTAACTGAAACATTCATTTAGAGCCTAAAACAATCTGTTCCACACCAACATTATAGCAGGGGACTATGAATAGGGTTTTCTGACACACAGAAAAGGAAATGTCCATCTTCTGTAATCCACTATGGCTTATGTCTGCCTATGTCCATCATTTCTCAGACCAAAAGATGACTGAGATTGCTGAAAGTTCAGAGTTCAGGAAATAAGGGGGAGGGGACTATAGAATATTTAGAAATAATCTGATTTTACTAACAGACCAATTCAGAATTATTATAAGATTTTCATCTTCTATTTTACAAGCAAATTTGGGATGTATTCCTCAAATCAAGCCTCATCTGACCAACTTAAACTAGGGTGGAAGGGACCCCAAATGAACACCATGTAACTCACCATCCGAATAGGACTTGATGCAAAGCTCAAGTTGAGTTTTCCCCAGAGTCATATAGAGGCTTAAGACAGTTTTTTTCCTGTCCCCAAGTGCCTGGCCAGTTACAGAACCTAAAATATCTCATGGGGGTTAAGGTACCATATCCAGGATGCTAAATGTAAGTATTTCATTTATTAATGTATTTATACACTCAACAATGTTTATTGGGCAATGTTTATGTTTTCAGCATTGTGTAGCTACAAGGGAAATTTAAAGAATGTAAATTTTCTTCAAGAAAATCTTAAGGTCAATACAATTAATACAGTTTAATAACAATCCCAGTATTCAACATCCTGTTCACTAGTTAATTAGTTGAGTAAACATGGACAGATTACACGGCCAAATAAAAAATCTCAAATGTATAATACTTAAAGTTACTGTAGCATTATAATTATATGAGTCTGCAAATAAGTATGCTTTCTCCCTACCTTCAAAAGTGTTATACTCTTGAATTAATTTTTTTTGTAGGAGAGAGATGATAAATATAATCTTTACCTTTAGGCAATTTATTTTATAGAATTCAATTTTTTATAGGGGAAAGACAATTTTTTTTTGAGTTTAGATAAAATTGGCTTGAGTCCTTACTCTACCATCCCTCAGAACTATTTGGGAAGTCAGATGGAGAAACTGGCACTTCACCTAGATGCCTCTGATTCCAGTTCCATGGGTATGTTTATTTTTCAGTTATTTTTGTATATTGTTTCTTGTTTCCATCCTCTTCTTTCTGTTCCGTGTTGATTACATGTGGACCACAATACATTTTCTTTTCCTATCTCTCAAACTCCACTTCCTACTAAAATTATTTCAGATTAAGCAAAAGAAAGAAGAGGACACATATAGGAAATGCTCCCTTGCACTACCCATCTGAACAAAGTTACTGGGAGAAGAAAAGAGACCATTGAAATAGGTAAATTGACTATGATTTAGAGTAATAGTCTAACATAGACTTCAACATATTTATAAAGGCTGCTTGACATTTTTCAACAGTTTGACAGACTAGTCATATTGGCTTAGCCGTTAGGCAGCAAGCAGTATGAAAACTACTATTGGAAACTAGAAAGATGGTGATCCATACTACAAATTGTTCATCTATTGCAAGATATTTAATCAAATATGTCAACTGTGATATTTTGGGATGAAGATAATTAGAGTGACTGTATGTACCAGCTTGCTAACATGGCATGTACTCACAATGGCTGAAAAAAAGTTGTCATTCAGACAGTCATTTAAACAGCATTTCTTAAGTACATACTTGGCACAATGACTTGCATTTTTCTTGATATCCAATAAAAACAAAAAACTATAGGCTGTGACTTAGTGAGTTTATAACCTACATGGGGATACTAATTACAATAATCAAAACAGTAAAATAAGAGCTAAATAGCAGTCTTCACAAAGCATAATAGATGCAAATATGTAGGCTTATTATTCCCAAGTGAAAAGTGCAATGCATTTTGTGGGTCTCATTAAAACTATTGATTCATATTTAGAGTTCTTTTTCCATGGCAGGGGCATATGGCAGGATTGCATTTTTCTACACTTTTCAAGTTATGTGTGGCCATGTGACTTACTTTGCCAATGAAATGTGATCACAGTGATATATGTAATTTCCCGGTAGACACTCTTTTTATCCAGCATGTGACTCATCGTGTTTCATTCCTCTTTTCTAAGTAAGAGGAAGAACATTGTCTTAGTCCATTCATGCTGCTATAACAAAATATTTGAGAATAGATAATTTATAAAGAAAATAAATTCTATTTCTCACAGTTCTGGAGGCTGGAAGTCCAAGATAAAGATGCTAATATGTTTGGTGTCTGGTGAGGGCTGGTCTTTGCTTCCAGCATGGCTCCTCACTGCCACATCCTCTGGAAGGATGGAACACTGTGTCCTCACATGGCAGAAGAGATAAAAGGGGCATATTAACCTCTCCAAGCCCTTTTATAAAGCAATTATCCTATCTGCAAGGGGAAAGCCCTGATGGCCTAATCACCCACCTAAAGGCCCTGCTTCTTAACACTATTGCATTGGGGTCTAAGCTTCAACCTGAATTCTGGACAAGACACAACATTCAAACCATAGAACCCATACTCAGATGGAACATCCAACAGCTTGGTCCCTGAGTCTCTGTATTAGTTTGCTAGGGCTGCCATAACAAAATATCACAGATTGGGTGGCTTAAACTGAGGCATCCATGTTCTCCTGACTGCTCTCCCGACTGCACCCCACCCTGCTATCATATATGCCCAGCTGTGTTCCACTCTGCTGCAATAGCTGATGCAACATTTAACTTTCCCACTCTGCTGTAATGGCTAGCAGACCTGGAACTTTTTTCACCTAAATGGAAGTTATAACCATATAAGGTCACCCCTTACCCCACTGTAAAAACCGGAAGTGTGACAATATAAAAGAGACAGCCTTACTGCATTTGGGGCTCAGCCTTTGTGACACGAGTCTGCTGAGCCATTGCTGGCATCAATAAACTCTTTTTCCTGCTACAAGCCTCGGTGTCCTACCTGTCCTTGAGAGTTCACTGTAACATGGCTGGAACATGGCTGGAACATGGCTGGAACACGCTGTAACAAAGCAATATAATTTTTATTTTTATTTTTATTATTATATTTTCCTTTTTGTCTTTTTTTACTGACCGGCAACGGAATCGCAACCCTCAGTGTTGCACCCGCACCGCGCTCAGCCAGTGAGCGGGAACTGGTCTCCACATGGGATCTGAACCCTCGGCGGGAGCGCCGCCACGCTCCCAAGCGGCGCACTCTCCAGTGCACCACCGGGCCGGCCCTATAATTTTTAAATTTACAGTTATGGATACTGGAATGCCAAGATCAAGGTATTGGCAAGTTTGTTTCTGATGAGATCTCTCTCCTTGCCTTGTAGATGGCTGCCTTCTTGCTGCCTTTCACTTGATCCTTCCTCTGTGCATGCACACCTCTAATATCTCTTTCTCTTCTTGAAAGGACACCACCCATATTGGGTTAAGGACTATTCATATGACTTCTTTTAACCTTAATTAATTCTCTAAAGTCCCTGTATCTAAACAGTCATATTCTGAGGTGTACTAGGATTAGTTTTTCAACATGTGAATTTTGAAGGGAAACAATTCAGTGTATAATGGTCTGTAAGATGGTCATGGTTCTCCTACTGCCTCATAAGGATAAGCAGCATATGACAGAAATAAACTCATGTTGGATTAAAGCATAACAGCTAGTCCCTGCATCCATACCAGACTGGCTCAGAACAATAGATGCCATCCCTTCACCCTCTTGCCATTGCCTCTCATGACTTTTTGAACTACAATGGTCTCTCTTTATTCTTCTCCCAGCTCTGCAGTTCCAGGTTATCAGTCTTTGCTTTTTAGTAGTTGTAAATTGGTTACTTGTGGGAAGGTGAGATGCTGGGAATTGTCTATTCTGCCATCTTGATGACATAGGAGTCTGCAGGGAAGAGAAGGGCTGTGTAGTGTACCATACAAGCACACAGGCTGTAAAGACCACTGGAAGGATTTACTTGGGCCCACGTAGGAGTAAGCTGACCACAGCCAGTTAGTTATTGTGAGGGATGCTTACATGGCCTGCCCCACGGGAAGTAGTTGGAGTGCAGGAGAAAGACTGGCCCATCAGAGGAACATTGGGTGCACTGTGGGCAGCTGGTCTCAGTGGAAACTGATCAGGACAATAGAACAGCAGGGCCCTCAATCTACTTGAAAGACTCCATTTTTGGCCAAAATTTCCACACAGTTGAGACCAAGAAATGAGTCATGATCTGCACAGAAAGCCACCCCCAGAGAATCAGCAGCAAATAGCAGTCTCCTCAAATACCTAGGTATCAACATAAAGACAAAAACATCAAAAAAGAACAGAGAAATGTGAAGCAAACAAAGCACCAGCAGTGGATGCAGAGGAACAGCATATCTATGAATTGTCAGTGTGGAATTCAGACAATTTCAGAATACAGGCAAAAAAGAACAGAGAAATGTGAAGCAAACAAAGCACCAGCAGTGGATGCAGAGGAACAGCAGATCTATGAATTGTCAGTGTGGAATTCAGACAATTTCAGAATACAGAATAGCCCACTTATGATGTTCAGGAAGTGAAGTCACAAGAAAAAACAGGAAGAAGATTAAATGATATCTGGAAAACAATTCAGGAGCATAGTGAGAAACTTGACAAAGGAATAGAATCAATTTTAAAAAAACAAACAAATTCTAGAAATAAAGAATATATCATCTGAGTTGAGAAACTCAATGGAAAGCTCCAACAACAGACTTAATCAAACACAGGAAAGGATCAGTGAGCTTGAAGATAAAATATATGAAATTATACAATCAGAGTAGCAAATGGATAAAAGACTAAGAAAAAATGAAACAGAAATATAGTATTCTCAAAATTTCTGTGAAGAATGTCATTGGTATTTTAATGGGGATAGCATTGAATCTGTAGATTACTTTGAGTATTAGGGACATTTTCACAATGTTAATTCTTCCAATCTTAGAGTATGGAATGTCTTTTCATCTTTTTGTGCCCTCTTTAATTTCTTTCAACAGTGATTTTAGTTCTTGTTGTAGATATCTTTCATCTCCTTGACTAAATTGATTCCTACATTTTGTTTGTTTGTATGTTTGTTTTTCGGTGACTAGATTTTATAAATGTGCTAACTGTCTTGATTTCTTTTTCTACTAGTTCATTGTTGGAGAATAAAGACACTACTGATTTTTGTGTGGTGATTTTTTATCCTCCAACTTTCCAGAAATTGTTCATCATCTCTAACAGTTGTTTTGTAGCATCTTTAAGTGTTTCTCTATATAACATCATGTCATCTGAAAACAGGGACAATATGATGTCATCTTTTCCAATCTGTATACCCTTTCTTTCTCTTACTTGATTGCTCTGGCTAGTATTTACAATACTAAGTGAAATAGAGGTGATGATTATGGGCATCCTTGTCTTCTTCCTGTTTTTAAGGAAAGCCTTCAGTTTTTCCCCATTCAGGATGATATTGGCAGTGAGTTTTTCATACATGGCTTTTATTGTGTTGAAATACTTTCCTTGTATACCTAATTTGCTGAGAGTCTTTCTCATGAAAAGATGTTAAATTTTTTCAAATGCTTTTTCTGTGTCTATTGAAACAATCATGTGTTTTTTTGTCCTTGATTTTGTTGATGTGGTATATCACATTTATTGACTGGTGTATGGTGAACCATTTTGCATCCCTGGAATGAATCTCACTTGATCATGTGTATATTTTTTCTGATGGGTTGCTGCATTCTTTTTTGTTGTTGTTGTGGATATTGTGTTGCTGTATTCTGATTGATACTATTTTATTGAGGATTTTTGCATCTATGTTCATCAAAGATATTGGCCTCCCCATACCAGCCATCTACCAAAAAAAGAAAAAAAAAAAAAAAACTCTATCTATCTATCTATCTATCTATCTATCTATCTATCTATCTATCTATCTTTGTAGGCCTATAGTTGTTGTATCTTTGTTCAGCTTTGACATTACAGTGATGCTAGCCTCATAAAATGAGTTTGGGAGAATGATCTCAGTTTTTTTTTTTTTTTAAATTATGTTGAGAGAATTGGTATTAATTCCTCTTTAAAGGTTTGGTAGAATTCAGCAGTAAAGCCATGCGGTCCTGGGATTTTCTTTGTTGGGAGACTGCTAATTACTGTTTCAATCTCATTGTTTGTTATCGGTCTGTTCAAGTTTTCTATGTCTTCTTAGTTCAGTCTTGGTAGTTTGTATGTATCCAGAAACTTATCCATTTCCTCTAGGTTTGTAAATTTGTTAGCATATAGTTTTTATACTACTCTCTAATGAGTCCTTGTATTTCTGTGGTGTCAGTTATAATGTTTTTTTTTCATTTCTGATTTCTGTTACTTGGGTCTTCTCTATTCCTTTTAAAATTAGCCTAGCTAATGTTTTGTGTATTTTGCTTATGTTCTCAAAAAAACAACTTTTTGTTTCATTGATCGTTTGTATCTTTTTTGGGGGGTCTCTATTTCATTTAATTATGCTATGATTTTAATAATTTCTTTCTGCTTATGTTCTCAAAAAAACAACTTTTTGTTTCATTGATCGTTTGTATCTTTTTTGGGGGGGTCTCTATTTCATTTAATTATGCTATGATTTTAATAATTTCTTTCTGTGTAGTAATTTTGGGATTGGATATTACTTGTTTTTCTAGTTCTTTGATGTGCAGCATTAGGTTGTTTATTTGAAATATTTACTTACTTTGATGTAAGTATTTATTGTCATGTACTTCCCTGTCAGCATTACTTTTGCAGCATCCCACAGGTTTTGGTATGATGTATCTTTATTTTCAATAGTTTCAAGAATTTTTTTGATTTCCTGTATAATTTCTCCTTGAAGTGATCAATCATTCAAGAGCATGTTGTTCAATACACATTTTTTCTTTATAGTTTCTGTAGTTTTGCATGATATTGATTTCTAGTTTTAATCCATTGTGGTCTGAAAAGATATTTGAAATGATTTCAGTTTAAAAAATTTGTTGAGACATGATTTTTGACCTAACATGTGGTCTTTTTTGGAGAATGTTCCATGTTCTGATGAGATGAGAAGGATGTACATTTTGTGATTGTTGGTGAAATGTTTTGTAAATAACTGCCAACTCCAATTGGTCTAAAGTATAGTTTAAATCCTGTGTTTCTTTTGATTTGTTGCCTAGATGATCTGTCCAACCTTGAGAGAGGGGTGTTCAGGTACCCATCTATTGTCATATTTGGGTGTATCTCTTTCTTTAGGCCTAATAGTATTTGCTTTATATATCTGCATGCTCTGGTGCTGGGTGTATATATACTAATAATTGTTTTGTCTTCTTGCTGGATAGATCCATTTATTGTCATATAATGGCCTTCTTTGTCTCTTTTTATGGATTTTGGTTTAAAGTCTATTTTAATTTGATGTAAGAATAGGTGCTCCTTCTCATTTTTGGTTTCCGTTTGCACAGTATATCTCTTTCCATCCCTTCACTATTATGTGTGTTTCTTTACAGGTGAAGTGAGTGAATATCTTGTATTCATTATATTGTTGGGCCTACCTTTTTAATCCAATCAGCCAGCCTATGTCTTTTGAGTGGGGAATTTAGACCATTTGCATTTAGCATTGTTATTAAAGGGTATTGTCTTACTCCCAACATTTAATTGCTTTTCTTGTGGTTGATTCAATTTCTTTTGTTCTTTTTTTTCCCTTTCATTATTTGTCTTTGGTGTTCATTGGTTTTTGGATGTGGTATGGCATAGTTTCTTTCTCTTTCTTATTTGCATATTTGCTTTACTAGTGGTGTTTATTCTTTCTCCTGTATTCATGGTGGTGATTATCATTTTTGGCATTCCAGGGGCAGGACTCCCTTCAGAATTTCTTGTACTGCTTGTTGTGTGGTGGTGAACTCCTACAACTGTAGTTTGTCTGGGAAATATACTATTTCCCCTTCATTTTTGAATGATAGTCTTACCAGGTATAGTATTTCTGGATGGCAGATTTTTTCTTTTAGTACTTTGAATATATCACACCATTTCCTTCTGGCATGTAGGGTTTCTGCTAAGAATTCTGCTGTTAGTCTGATGAAAAGTCCTCTATAGGTGACTTGATGTTTTTCTCTTGTTTTCTCTCTGTGTGTTTGACAGTTTGACTATGATGTGTCTTGGAGAGGAACTTTTTGGATTGAATCTGTTTGGAGATCTCTGAACCTCAGAGATCTGGATGTCTGTATCTCTACCAATACCTGGGACTTTTTCCACTATGGTTACATTGAAAATGCTTTCAATGATTTTACCTTTTGGCTACCCTTCCAGAACTCTATGATTTGGATGTTTGTGTACTTTAAGTGGTCTTCTACTTCTCTTAGATTTTCTTCATTTAATAATAATAATATTATTATTGTTATTATTACTATTATTATTATTTGTCTGCTTGAGTTATTATGAAAAGACTGTCTACAAAATCAGAAATTCTTTACTCTGCTCCATCCTTGGACCCAGAGGAGGTCTCCAGCCTGCAAAGTCTGACCCACTGAGGTGAGCCCAGCATTACCACGCACTGCTGGGGGCTCATTCTAGGACCAAAGAGTCTGTAACAGGACCCAAGGTGGTTTGTCATAACCACCACCACACCTACTGTCAAGCAAAGACAATTCACCACCACAGTAACAACCAGGGCCACTACACAGCCAAACTCAGTGTAATAGAAGAAGTAAATCCTCTACCAAATGACCAAATGTCAACTAAAAAATACTAGAACTATAAATAAACAAGAAGAAATTACACTACTGAAAGAATACAGTAATGCTCCAAAGTCAGACTCCATGGAACAGGAAATCCTTGAAATGTCTGAAAAAGAATTCTGAGCAATGACCTTAAGAAAACTTGAAGAAATTAAGGAAGACTCAGTTAGAGAACATAATGAAACAAGAAAAAATATCCAGAATATGAAGGAGGAAATCTACAAAGAGATTAATACCTTTAAAAATTGTAGCAGGATTTCTAGAAATGAAAGATTCACAAAATGAAATAAAAAACACACCTGAAAGCTTGAGCAGCAGGGTAGAGCAAACTGAAGAAAGAATTTCAGAGCCTGAAGATAGTCTTTTGAAATAACTCAGGCAGACAAAAAAAGAAAAAAAAGAAAGGTAAAAAGAATTAAAAATAATGAGATAGAGCAGACAACGTCATGCACTCTAATATCTGAATCATGAGTATTCCTGAAGGGGAGGAAAAAGGAAAAAGTATTCAAATCTATTTAAGAGAATAATAGCAGAAAACTTCCCAGGTGTAGGGGACGATACAGACCTTCAGATACAGGAAACTCAAAGGTCCCAAAACAGATTCAATCCAAAAATATCCTACCCAAGAATCATTATAGTTAAATTTGCAAAGCTCAAAGACAAAGAGAATTCTGCAAGCAGCAAGAAAAAAGCATCCGGTCACTTATAGGGGAATCCACATCAGATTAAGAGCAGACTTCTTACCTGAAACCCTACAGGCCAGAAGAAAGTGGAATGATATATTCAAAACACTAAAAGAAAAAAATTGCTAGCCAAGAATTCTTTACCCAGCAAGGCTCTCCTTCAGATATGAAGGACATATAGTGTATTTCCCAGACAAACAAAAGTTGTGGGAGTTCACCATCACACATCCAGCCATGCAAGAAATTCTCAGGGGCATCATTCATCTGGAATCTGAATAATGGTGACCACTATCACAAATACACAAGAAAGAGCAAAACCCACCATTAAAACAAAAATGCCAGGAAGAAAGAGAAAGAAGCTAAATCATCACGTTAAATTTCCAACTAATGTTGATGAAGAGAAATAAAAGGGGAAATAATGATCAAAAGATATTTAAACTATCTAAACAAGAAGCAATTAAATGACAGGAATTAAGCAACACTTGTCAATAACTACACTAAATGTGAATGGATTAAACTCCCTATTCAAAAGACACAATGTGATTGGATTAAAAAGCTAGACCCAAGTATATGCTGTCTTCAAGAGACCCACCTTATCTGTAGAGACACACATGAACTAAAAGTGAGGGGATGGAAAATGATATACCATGTAAATGGAAACTAAAAACAAGCAGGAGTAGCTATTCTTATATCAGATAAAATAGACTTCTGTAAACCAAAAAACAAAAGAGAGACAAAGAAAGACACTATATAATGATAAAGGGATCTATCCAGCTAGAAGACATAGCAATGATAAACATGTATGCATCCAATACTGGAGCACCAAGATATATAAAACAAACACTCTTAGACCTAAAGAAAGAATTAGGCCCTAATATGTTAATAGTGGGTGACCTGAACAGCCCTCTCTCAGTATGGAACAGATATTCCAGACAACAAATCAACAAAGAGAAACAGGATTTAAACTACACATTAGCCCAACTGGACCTGGCACATACATACAGAACATTTCATCCAACAGCTAAAGAATATACTTTCTTCTCATCAGCACATGGAACATTCTCCAGAATAGAACACATATTAAGTCACAAATCTAGTCTCAGCAAATTTAAAACAAATTGAAATCATTCCATGTATCTTTTCAGACCACAGTGGACTAAAATAGGAAATAAATAATAAGCAAAACTCTGGAAACTATACAAATACATGGAAATTAAATAATAGGCTCCTGAATCACCTATGGGTCCAAGAAGAAATTAAACAAGAAATCAAAAAATTTCTAGAAACTAATAAAAATAAAGATTAATCATACCAAAACCTGTGGGATACTGTAAAAGCAGTACTAAGAGGCAAATTTATTTCAATAAATGCTTACATCAAAAGAATGGAAAGACTTCAAATAAACGACCTAACACTATACCTCTAAAAACTTGAAAAACAACAACAATCCAAACCTAAATGTAGTAGGTGGAAAGAAATAGTTAAGATCAGAATAGAAATAAATTAAATAGAGACCCCCAAAACAATAGAAAATATCAACAAAATAAAAAGTTTTTTTTTTTTTTTGAGAAGATAAATAAAATAGACAAACCATTAGCTAGGTTAACAAAACAAAAAAAAAAAAAAAAAGAAGAGAGAATACCTAAATAACAGCAATCAGAAATGAAAAGGGAGACATTACAACTGATACCACAGAAATACAAAGAATCATTAGAAACTATTGTAAACAACTGTATGACAACAAATATAAAAATCTGGAAGACATGGATAAGTTTCTAGATGCAAACTACCCAGACTGAACCAAGAAAAGATAGAAAACCTGAACAGACCAATAACAAGCAAGGAGATTGAAGCAGTAATAAGCAATTTTCCAACAATGAAAAGTCTAGGTCCGGATGGTTTTACAGCTGAATTCTATCAAAGTTCTAAAGAGGAGTTAATACTAATTTTCCTCAAACTATTGCAAGCAATTGAAATAGACACTACTCTTCCAAACTCATTCTATGAGGCCAACATAACTCTCATACAAAAACCAGATAAAGACACAACAAAAAAAGAATATTATAGGCCAATATCCTTGATGAACCTAGGTGTTAATATCCTCAACAAATTACTAGCAATCAGAATACAGCAACATATTAAAAAAAACTATATACTGTAATCAAGTGGGATTCATCCCAGGGATGATTCAACATATGAAAGTCAATGAATGTGATACATCACATAAACAAACTCAGGGACAAAGACCATGTGATTATCTCAACAGATGCTGAAAAAGCACACTTGACAAAATTCAATATCCCTTCATGATAAAGACCCCCAACAAATTAGGTATGAAAGGAAAATATCTCATAATAAAAGTCATTTATGAGAAGCCACCACCAGTATCATTCTGAATGGGAAAAACTGAGGTCCTTTCCCTTAAGACCAGGAACAAGACAAGGATACCCACTCTCACCACTTCTATTTAACATAGAACTGGAGGTACTAACCAGAACAGTCAGGCAAGAGAAAGAAATAAAGGGAATCCAGATTGGAAAAGAAGAAGTCAAACTTTCTCTATTTACAGAAGACATGATACTATATATCGAAAAACTTGAAGACTCTATCAAAAAACTCCTAGAGCTGGTTAATAACTTCAGTAACAATGCAATATACAAAATAAAGGCCCCCAAATCAGTTGCATTTATATACTCAAATAATGAACTAACTACTAAACAAAGTAAGCCCATTTACAATTGTCACACAAAATAATAAAATACCTAGGGATCAATTTAACCAAGGAGTTGAAAGACCTCTACAATGAGAACTACAAACCATATCTGTAAGAAATTAAGAAGACATAAAAAGGTGGAAATACATTCCATGCCCTTGGATTGGAAGAATTAACATTGTGAAAATGTCTTTACTACCCAAAGCAATCTACAGATTCAATGCAATCCCCATCAAAATACCAATGACAGTCTCCACAGAAATAGAGAAAACAATCCTAACATACAAATGGAACAACAAAAGACCCCGAATACCCAAAACAATCCTGAGCAATCAATCAATCAATCAATCAACCAATCAATCCAGAGGCATAACTCTACCTGACTTCAAATTATACTGCAAAGCTTTGTAACCAAAATAGCATGGTACTGGTATAAAAACAGACATTCAGATTAATGGAGTAGGATCAAAAACCTAGAAATCACCCCTCTGGCTTACAGTCATAGGATATTGGACAAAGGAAACAAAAATTTACATCTGGAAAAAGACTGCCTCTTCAACAAGTGGTGCTGGGAAAACCGGATATCCCTATGCAGAAGAATGAAACTAGATATGCATCTCTCACCATACACTAAAATCAACTCAAAATGGATTAAAAACTTAAGTAGAAGACCTGAAACTGTAAAATTACTAAAGGAAAATATAGGTAAAACACTTCAGATACTAGGTCTTGGCACAGGCTTTATGAACATAAGCCTGAAAACACAAGCAGCAAAAGAAAATATAAACAAATGGGACTATACAGTGGGGAAAGGAGAACCTCTTCAATAAATAGTTCTGGGAAAACCAGATATCCACATGTAGAAGAATGGAATCAGACCCCTATCTCTCACCAGACACAAAAATCAACTCAAAAGGATTTAACACCTAAATTTAAGACTGAAACTATGAAACTACTAGAAGAAAACATAAGGGAAATACTACATGAAATGGGAGTGAGTAGTGCTTTTTTGAGCAAGACTACAAAGCCACAGGCAACTGAAGCAGAAATACACAAATAGGACTACATCAAACTAAAAAGCTTCTGTATAGTGAGGGACACTTATGACAAAGTGAAGTGACAATTTACAGAATGGGAGAACTTGATTGCAAACCACACATCAGACAAGGGGCTAATATATGCAGAATATACAAGGAACTTAAATTACTCAACAGCAGGAAAACAAACCAAGTAAAAAATGGGCAAAAGTCCTGAACAGACATTCCTCAAAAGAAGACATACAGATGGCCAAAAGGCACATGAAAGAATGCTCAACATCAGTAATTTTCAGGGAAGCACAAATTAAAACCGCAATGAGACATCATCTCACTCCAGTCAGAAGGGCTATTATAAACAGGACAAATAATATCAAATGCTGGGGAGGATGAAGAGAAAAAGGAAATTTCCTACATTACTGGTGAGAGTGTAAATTGGTACAATCACTGTGGGAAGCAGTACGGAGGTTCCTCAGAGAAGTAAAAATAGATATGCCCTATGACCCAGCTATCTCACTGCTGGGTATGTATCAATGAGAAAAAGGAAATTTCCTACATTACTGGTGAGAGTGTAAATTGGTACAATCACTGTGGGAAACAGTACGGAGGTTCCTCAGAGAAGTAAAAATAGATATGCCCTATGACCCAGCTATCTCACTGCTGGGTATGTATCAATATATCAAAAAGACACCTGCACACCCATGTTCATTATGGCACTATTTACAAGAGCCAAGAGATAGAATCCACCTAAATGTCCATCAATGGATGAAATGGATAAAAAATCTGTGATATGTATATACACTGCAATACTACTCAGATATATACACAAAACAATGATATCCTATTATTTGTAGCAACGTGTATGGAACTAGAAACCAACATATTAAGTGAAATACATCAGGTACAAAAAGGCAAATACCACACAATATCAGTCAGGTGTTGAGTCCTAATTAAAAAAAAAGTTCTCATAGAAGTAGAGAGTAGAATAATGGTTATCAAAGGTGGGAGTTGGGGAAGGAGGAAGGAGAAAAGTGGTGGACTAATGGGGATAAAACTATCCTATTTACCCTAAGTGAATCATTATGCTGTACATGCATGTATTGAAACAACACACTGTACCACAAATATGTCCAAGTAAATGTTAAAATATTTTAATCAAAATAAAAGGAAAAGAAAAAATAATTTAGGTTGTTTTTTTAAGCTACAATATAAAGTAGCCCATTTTTTTTTTCATATGGAATGTAGTAGATAGAAGTGGGTGCTGCTGTAACAGAAATCTAAAATATGTGGTTTGGATTAGTAGTCTTTTCAGACAGTAAAAAAGCTATATTTAGAACCAAGAAAGATGGTGATCATGGTTATATACTGCCAAAATATTTTACAAAACTCTCATCTATGGTGATTTGGACAGTAGATAATTAGGGTAAATTTTCATTCAAATTTTTTTAGTGCAGTCTTAGTCTGTATCCATTCTTTTAGTATTACTATGAATTGTCTTCCCTTCCATTTCAAAAATGTCCTGGATTGAGCAATATATCAGTCATGTAATCACCCTACAGATAATTTACTTCATAAACATTTAGTTTTATTAGAAGAAGTTATTAAATAGAATGTTAGTGGTTAAATATGATAGGAATGAAAATAAGTATATGGATTCATAAATGAATTATCTACTTTGTATGCAGAAATAAAATGAATTAGACTAATTTCAGAAATTTATGGCCTTAAAGTATTGGAAAAACAAGTTATTTCAGACCCATTCAGATAGAGATAAACTTGAGAAATAATTTTGAGTCACTAAAGCCCAATGTAAGGGTCAAATTAAGAGTAAAACTAGTGCATCTATTCTTAATAACTGAAAGAATTATAACATTTCTGAGAGAAAGGCCCAAATATGGGTGTGATGTTGAGTAAAATCTTTCAGAAAAATGTCCTGGATTGAGCAATATATCAGTCATGTAATCACCCTACAGATAATTTACTTCATAAACATTTAGTTTTATTAGAAGAAGTTATTAAATAGAATGTTAGTGGTTAAATATGATAGGAATGAAAATAAGTATATGGATTCATAAATGAATTATCTACTTTGTATGCAGAAATAAAATGAATTAGACTAATTTCAGAAATTTATGGCCTTAAAGTATTGGAAAAACAAGTTATTTCAGACCCATTCAGATAGAGATAAACTTGAGAAATAATTTTGAGTCACTAAAGCCCAATGTAAGGGTCAAATTAAGAGTAAAACTAGTGCATCTATTCTTAATAACTGAAAGAATTATAACATTTCTGAGAGAAAGGCCCAAATATGGGTGTGACGTTGAGTAAAATCTTTCAATTAGATATGTCAAATGAGAGAAAAGAGACTAAACTAATTGTTCTTCATTAAAAAAAAAAAAAGGTTCAAGTTAGCTTATCTAATTGGAGAGAGAAAAGTATGAGGCAAGAAAACAAAAAATCGAGCAAATGAGAGAGCAAGACTCAAAAATATGAAAATATGAGTGTTTGTAGATGGAGATGATTGAAGTTAAATAGATAGGAAGCCTATCAAGTATCTGAGAGATCTGTGCTGCTACAAAAATCAGAAGTGGGGAATTAAAAAAAAAAAAGACTTTTCAAGACCTAAAGCAGCCCTGGGATCCCCAACCACCTTTTAGCATAAGAAAACAAAGGTGGCATCTGCCCCAACACCCACTGCATATGTGTCCAACAAGGATAACGGAAAAGAAAGAATTCACTTGAGTGTAGGGCCTAGGTCCATATTTGAAACTTATGTGAAAACTACAGTGCACCCTTACCTTTGGGTTTGAATAATACTTTAGTTTGACATCATTTGGGGGAGAGTGAATACATTTTTCACAAAGGAAAATGTATACTGAATATTTGGTGATAGATGGTTCAGCCTGTAGACATTTTGGTAGACATTTGGGCACATTCTAGTTATCTCCCTTTCAAGCATTTGATGACATTACCTTCTGTGTCTATAGGAAGTTTAATATGGTCATATAACTTTCATTGGCCTAAAAATATGATTATGAGTGACAAAGCATTCCTTGTATCCATACACATGAAGTTTTGCATGTTTCTAAAATTATCTGTTTATGATAACTTCTTTGAACTGTTTTATGCTTGGTCTGAGGGAGTGTACATTATTATGGAGGTAAATAAATATTGCCGAATTACTTTCCAGAAGAGTATACTAACGTAGTACCACATAAAGAACATGACAGTACCTATTTCACTGCATTATGTCTAATATTGCAATTTGTGTGTATGTGTGTGTGCGTGCACATATCTTTGTCAATATAATAGGCAACACAGTCATAGTGTTAGTTTTTATACAACTTATTTTGTTTTTACTGAAGTAAACATTTTTTATGTATTTTGGACAATTTGTGTGTATATATATATGTATACACATATGTTTTCGGTGAATTGGTATTTCTTTGTTTTGTCTATTTGTCTCTTGTAATGTGATTAAGAGCACAAGCTTTTACTAAAATGAGAATCAAGAGTTCAGATTCTGTGTCTGTATTGTAACAGATTCTGTGGCCTTAGGTATTTTACTTAAAATTTCTGTAAGCCTCAGATCAGAGTCACTAAGGGGACCCAAGATGACAGAAGTTCAATCTTAATACATGATTTATGGTCAACAAAACAGGGAAAAGGAAAATGCTAATTTGTATGCTGGCTATTAAAGTACAACAGGAAATGTTATTCATCACTTGTACTTATATCATAATGATCAAATCTAGTCAGATGGCTAGATTCTTTTTCCAAAGAAGAATGTAATGTACAGTATTGTACTGATCATTTCTGAACAGTCCCAGTAATTACCATGACCATGGTATCAGGCTTAAAATCCAGTATTTCTGTGTGATATGATACAGTCTCTTCATAGTGGACATAACAGGTATAGTTTCTACATGAGATCTGGACTCTCTTGAATCAGAGACTTATTTATTAAAAATATGAGTTACCTGATCTTGTTTATCCAGTAAAATATAAATAGTGTAACTACAAAAAATGGTGTCATAGGGAAAGTGGGAAGACCTAAGATAAACAGTAGAAAGCAGAAAGATATAAAACAAACAGAAATTCTGAAATCTTATAAGGGTCTACTGCTCTGAGAATAGAGAATGTTTCTCGATTAGCCTCTGATCTGCTCCCTGGGATCAGTATTAATTGTTTTCTGTGACCCTGGATCTTCACTCTTGAACATTGTTCCTTGGCAACATGTAAAATATGCTTTGGAGAATGTATTCTCTAGTGGCTGAGCAGCATTCTCCAAACCCATAGATACAGAATACTCCAAGTTTCTTTTAATCCAGGCTAATGTTTCTTTTGAAACTAAGATTTAAACTTCCTCAAATTTTATTTTTTAAATATTTGATTCTAGTTAGCTGTGTATGTCAACAGCTAACCCGCAATTTCTTCTTTGACAAAATTCTCATATTTCTTATGTTTCTTTGTTGACTCACTTTATCCTTCTGTTCTCTCTCTCTTTCTTTTTCAATGTAATTTTAGTTGAGCATATTAGGTTTTAATTCCCCCCCCCCCCCCCACCCCCCCCCAAACACCCACATTCTTTTTTTTTTTTTTTTTTTTTTTTTTTTGTCTTTTTCCGTGTCCAGCAACGGATCGCAACCCTCAGTGTCACCCCCCTACCGGACCGGGACTGGCAACGGGATCATTTTTTTTTTGTCTTTTTCCGTGTCCAGCAACGGATCGCAACCCTCAGTGTCGCCCCCATACTGGACCGGGAGCGGCAACGGAATCATAACCCTCGGTGATGCCCCCGCGCCTCGCTCAGCCAGTGAGCGGGAACTGGTCTGTATGTGGGATCCGAACCCTCGACGGGAGCGCCACCGCGCTTCACAAGCGGCGCACTAGTGCAGTGCGCCACCTGGCCGGCCCATACACACACATTCTTTTTCCTTTAACATTTTTATATAACTAACTCAAAGGACTCACTAGCTTCCACAAAGTGAGTTGGATTTTTACTCTGAAATACATTAGGCCATTAAGAGTTTTTAATAATTGGTGTGAAGGCCTTATCTGAGAGTTTTAATGATTGGTGTGAAGGCCTGATCCTTGATTTAATCCTTCTTTAGGCCTTAGTCTTAAAGAGTTTTTGTAGCTCAAAAGTCTCCTGAGATTTTGTTTTTTTGTTTTCTGATTGTGGTTGGTTTTCTGAAAGTTTGCTTTTAGCTTTCATTTTGATATTTCCATTAGAATTGGCCTACAGACATCATTCCTAAAATACGTTCTTATTCCTAAGTCATGGTTTATCTGATATTTTAACTGAAAGCCCAAAATGTCTAACTTGGCAGGACTTGAATATCAAAACTTGATTTTATGCACTAGGCAGTGACATATATCTCTTTTTGCCTTATAACTGTTGTTTTCTGTTAGACTTCTTCGAGTCACATTCTGAACATGTGCACTTCAGTAGTCAGCCAAGAATTAGATGAGAGCAGGTATTTAGATAAAGTTTCTCTCTTGGCATCCCTACTTTCTGGCATCTTTCATTCAATTACCAGCAGCACTGGTATCCCTGAATTCTGAGCCCATTAGATTCTTATTTACTACTTAAGCTAAAGTCCCTATGTGTTTCATTGACAGAGGTGTGCACTAAGTGAAAAAGCCAATTAAATATAGATCTTATGTAACATGTTTCCTTTCTTTCAAAGATTTTATCTCCTCCAGTTACTTTCTGCTTTTCATCAACTTTCTTCAAGTAGTATGTTTTGGAAAAGAGGGCGTGGAATTTATTATTGTCACAGGAATATTTAGTCTCACATAAGCTACTCTATCATTATTCAAATTAAAATTTTAAAAAGTTGATATAAACATTAATATCAAAACAGTAAAATAAATAATGAATTTCCACGTACCCATAATTAAGTTTCAGTAATTATTAATCTTTTGCCAATATTATTTTATCTCTTTGTCCACCATACACAGTTACATTTTTAATATTTTTAGATTTTATCAATAAAAATCTCCTAAATTATATATTTTAATCTGAAAATATTTAATGTATATTTTTAAATGATATACACAATTTTTCTGAAGTTAACTATACTATAATGACATCTGAAATATATATTAATGCCATTTAATATCCAGTTCATATTGACATTAGCTGACATGTCCCAAGAATTTTTCTATGCTTGCATTATTTGAATCAGATTTCAGAAAAGGTCAAACTTTGCATTAATCTGATTGCCATGTCTCTTAGGTCACTTTTAATTTACTTATTCTCTGCTTTTCTGTGCATCTGATTTGGCTGCTGAATAAATCAGGTATATTGTGTTTTAGCTTTTGGTTTTGAAAGATAATTATCAAACTATAAAATATTAGAGACAGTAATCTGAATGCTAAAATGCTCTTGATTTTTAAAGCCAGGCTTATAAGAGAGTGCAATAATTAGTTATTTTGAAGCTTGACTTTTTATATCAGGAGCAACACTGGGAAAATGGAGAATATTAAGATTTTATGCTGAATCCTATAGTATAGGAGAATAAATGGAAACATAAGACCTTGATTTAAGGTAAAGGATTGGCACACAGGAAAAGGAAAACCCTAATATAAGTTCATATGTTTTAAGGGAATTTAAAAATAGCTCTGCATATTGATACCCAGGGTTTGGCTCAGGAAGCCATAAACCTATAATATTTTTTCCAAAAATGTGATGCCTAGGTCATAGATTCAGAAATACTTCTGAAGAAAGTATTTGGGCTGATGTGTAGAAGAATATCCTTATAAAGTCTTTCACCCCATATTAGAGCAGTTTTTGCAAAATTCTTCCTTGAGCCCCATGTCACCTATTTAGTGAAAGGGAGTAAAAGCATGGTATGGGATACAAGGAGCACAGGGTTGAGACAAGACATAACCAAATTATTTAGATTTCATGAAGAAGGGTCTTGGCAGGTGTTCACTGATACCTGTCACAAAAGCCACAAAACTCAACTCAAAGTAGTACTAGAGCAGTCATGCTGCAGGTGTGCTCAGACCAAAGGATGATTCTTGAACAAGATCCCCATTCCCCAAGTTAGGGCGATGTGTAACTGCCACTCCTATGCTGGCTTTTAGAAGTATGCAGATGCAATTGGGAATGGATGCAATCTTACAACAATGATTGGCAGTCCTAAGATAAATAGAAATTGACTGGGTTTCCCAGAACTCCCAAATCAGTGGAAATAGTATCTCAAAAGCTAAAAGAATTTAAATTATAGAGAAATAAAATGAGTTAACTCATTGCAGACCCAACTTTGTGATTGCCAAAATTAAAGAAAAACAACAACAACAACATGTGATTATGTCTGATTTCATGTGTTTAAAACTAAGCATATTTTGTGTCTAAAATTTTAATGTTAACTCATATTTGCTTGCCCATGGAGGAAGATGTTGATGCTTAACCTTTTATAAATTTACATGAATTTTTCAAAAGAACTTGATCTGAAAGACTTTTAACACAAATATATCAAATATCTGGTATGATTCCTGTTGAAAGCCTAAAGGCTGGGAAGCAACTACACTATTTTCCAGAGGAAGGGAATTAATTTCTGGACTTCTTCATAAATCTACAGAGTGAAAAGAAGAAGGCATTCTCAGGAAATTTAAAATGTCCATGTATAGTTTTCTATTTTTCTTCCAAACCCTTTTCCAATTAATCTTACTAAAAAGTAGCAGCTGAAAAGAAATTATAAGCACACTATTCTATTTCTATATGCATTTGTATATCAGCTATCATTAATGACTATGGGTGATAAGCATGTCCATTTACAAAAATGTAACTGCAAACATGGGTAACAAAATCTCATGTTTTGTAACAATTCATTGTAAACTGCATTTGAACCCTCTAAATTACACCAACATTCATTACAATATAATTTGTTGAAATTCTGGATGTTTTCCTCTCTCTCTTTCTTTTCTAGTTCATCTCCTCTAGATGCAAGTGGTCAAGGGAGTAATGACTCTAAGAAGTGACACTTAAAATGTGTCTTCTAGGTCAATGCTCTCACTGAACATGTCTTCTTTAATTACAATCTAAGAACCAGATGACAAATACATTTCCAGCTTCAGGCTCTATAGCTTTCAATTAAAGACCTCTGAAATAATTTTTTTTAATCATCAATAAAGATAGCACCTGTGTAAATGGGGAAAACTCTCTCATATTAGTTTGGTGTCTCTCCCTTTAAAAACAAAAAGCTTTTATAAATCCTTCAAGTAAATTTAGTGACTCTTTCCTAACAGGAAAATATTTAATTCTTTGTGCTAAGGGTGTATTTTAGATTTTTATAAATGTAGACCTGATTTTAGATTAATATGCCATTCTGTGTTGGACTATTTACTGTTAGATGACTAGTTCTGCTGACTATGTACAATTCAACTACACTAAAAAATCTGTGGGATACCAAAATAATGGAGTTTTAAAAATCATAACTGGAATGTGTTAAATTATGTTCTCAATTTTCAGAACAATGATCGTCACATGAAAAGATTTATATAGTGCCATTTTCTGTTTCATTACAGTCTTTGTCATAAGAATGAGGTGGTAGAATTTTAATGTCTCATACATTCTGTCAATTACAGAATTCTACTATACAGCTTTGACCTTTTCAATGTTCTATGATTTGATTGGCTACTCATTGCATTTTCCCCTTGCTTTCTGTCCCACTAACCTGTAGGGAAGATATAGAACGGACAGCCAATTAAAGTGCAGAATATTGAAAAGGTCAAAACAGTACAATACGTTATCTCTACTCAGAATACATTAGGTGCTAACCAGATGTTGTAGTTGTTCTACAAGGACAGGGAGAAGTATGGTTGCAGGGGCAAAGGAAAGAGCAAAATATGATCACTGCACAGTTCAGTCGGCAAATTACCAAAGCCATGTTTTCCTGAATGACATAGTCATTTTCAAATTTAAAAAGTAAAAGCTCATTTCAAAAGTGAATAAAAGTTATATTTAGTTTTTACGGTTAAATTAACCTCTTTAGAAGTTGGTATAGTAACTGTGACTATATTGATATACCTGAATAGATGCAAAGAAACCATTTTTTCCAGCACCCTGTTTTTTTTTTT
>NW_007738570.1:12617-13721 GCF_000696425.1 Galeopterus variegatus | reverse complement strand
TTTTTTTTTTTGATACTATGTAACTTTTTATTTATTCTTGTGTTTCATTGAAGTTGACTTACAACCATGATTTTATAATCTTTACTAAGGAAGACATAAGAAATACTATAGCATCCATCACATATTAAAAATAAAAAAAAAAAGAAAACTTTTTCACTTTTTCACTGCCAGACCACTGAATTATCTAAACTTTAAAAGGATGTGTAATAACCTACCTGATTGTTAATTCATTATATCATGGCAGCATTGGAATCCATGTGCATTTTTGTTACTCACCTCATGATTTCAATTATACTCATTCAGTTTCCCTAAGAAATAAATTGCCTTTAGATTGATGATTATGACTCAGACTTATGTATTCTCACATAAAAAACAGCAGCAAGTATCAGCCTATGAGTCTACCTTCCTCAAATAAATTTTACCTTGTCTGTTTACCATTTTTAGTACAATTTCATATCTCTTTTTAGTCAATTTGTTTGGGCTGTCGTAAGTGAACTTTACTCATTAGAATTTTATATTACACAAAAGTCAATTACTCCAGAATGTTTCAGAGATAACCTAGTAACACCTAGTGTTAAACAATTCAGACCAGAATTTGACAGCAATGGCCTCACCCAGAAGTAAATTGAATATCTGTTCTAACCAGATAAGTATTCAGGGAGAAAACATTAACCTCACAAAGTCTTAGTTTCTTCTAAACATTTTTTTTAATAATTATCTTTTAAATTACCTAGAACTAAGAAATTTACAATATATATGGACCCAGATGTCTCTCTATATGGTTAGCTTCTTCCTTAATCTTACTTTCTATGCTTGGCTAATTATTACTTATCACACAATACAGGGATCTTGGTATGATCACTCCAATACCACATTTTGCACCATGTCAGAACATTTTATTTAAAAATAAATATTTTATTGTCAATTGTAGTAGATATATGTGTTTCAAAAAAAAAAAGTCATGTGTTATTCATCCAGCAATATGTGAATAATCAACTTATTATGTTTAAAAGACCAGGGTAGGAGTAAGTTTCTAAGCATGCATTTATATTTCTAAGTGGTCAGGGTAAGGATTTAGAGTAAGAAGAATACTGATAAATCAAT
>NW_007738570.1:11490-12572 GCF_000696425.1 Galeopterus variegatus | reverse complement strand
TGTGATCCCGTTACCGGTCAGTAAAAAAAGACAAAAAGGAAAAAAAAGGTATGTTCTACCACCACCTACATTTGTAAGATATGATGTGATGTAAAATATTGTATTCCAAGAGAAAACATTGGAAAATGAAGATAATAGGGAAAACATCAGTGGACGTGTATCATCAATTGAGTATTGGAGGACAGTAGATGAAATGAAAGAGAGAAAATGGGTTATGTACAGTGAAAGAAAAGTTAAATGGACATAGGTGAGATACAGCAAGGCCAACAATTAATAAAGCAATGATAAGGGATGGTAAGGAATAGTGGGGAGTAGCATGGGAAAAGCTCAGTCCCAGACTCAAGTGTTAGAATAGGGAGTTTGGCAACCATTACATAAGCAGTACAGATCAGAAGTGTGGTGAAATTATTCATCTGAAACATCTCTTAGGAGGTTAATATTGTAGTATAGTTGTGAAAGTAAACAGGATGTTAGGCTGGCACAGGTAAGATTGAAGAAAAATGGAATCATAAGAATTGATGATGAAAGAAATATGGTAGGAATGACAGAAATTGGAATAGAAGGGTTACGAATAAATTGTTTTGATGGGTTGAGAATTGTTGGGCAAAATCTGCTTCATTCTTTTATTCATTCATTTGGGAAATAAGTGGCTAGTGACTGTCTTTGTGCCAAACATTGCCAGACAGGCCACTGGACAATGGAGAGGTTAGGCACAGTATGTGGGAAGTGCATCATGTCTCTAGGCTTCTGAAGAAAATTTCCTATTCCCATGAAATTTGCTTCCGTTGAGAGAAACAAACACCAAGCAACTATAGAAGTGAGGAAACAATTAAGATAATGCCAAACAAAGACAGGCTCTGAAAAGAAAGATTAGAACAAGGGATACAATGAAATGGGTGAGGGGAGTACTATTTTAGATAAAGTGGTCAGGTAAAAGCTCCGTGAAGTGATCCTAACAGTGACCAGAAACGTGCTGAGCATTAGTAATGTGAAGATCTGAAGCAAGAGAGTCCGAGAAGAAGAAAAAGCAAATAGAATGGCCTGGGGCCAGAATGAGTTTAATGTGATTTTTAAAAAAAGAA
>NW_007738570.1:6786-10867 GCF_000696425.1 Galeopterus variegatus | reverse complement strand
AACGTGCTGAGCATTAGTAATGTGAAGATCTGAAGCAAGAGAGTCCGAGAAGAAGAAAAAGCAAATAGAATGGCCTGGGGCCAGAATGAGTTTAATGTGATTTTTAAAAAAAGAATGAAAGAAAAGAGCAAAAGAGCCTGTAAAATGATCATTAAAAAGACGTATACTGGATATTGTCAAGAAAATAGATCATAAAAATACAAAACCAACCTTTATATTATGGAAAAATAAAATTAAAAAAATTTAAAATTTATGACAAAATAATTAATACTAATTTTTACATACCAAAATAAAAGTGTTAAGCTATTCCTGAGACAATTTTTATAGCATTATAAATTCTATAAACATTGCCATACCAACTTTTTGCTCTTGGAATATATTTTTTATTTCCTCCTGAAGTATTTTAGTATGTAATATTCCTCTTAGGTTGTTAAAACTAGAAAGAAGTGTGATTTATTGGTGAGCTGGGAATACTCCTTATTCTGAAGCTTCCATGTTCCTGAAGGGAACTTCTTATGCCATCGTTCTAACCTAGTGTTAAGATTGCTATTTGGTCCCCCTCTCCTCCATTAATTAGTCAAGTGCATTCATTGATAGTACACTACAGGTCTCCCATAGTAGCATGAGTGATTTAAGTAAGACAGTGTAGTAAAAAGCAAAATAATTTATGAGAAAAATATGGCATCTCTATCCTTCCTTAAAAGTCTCTCTCTAATATCCATTTATCTTAGATAATTAAAAAACAAACAAACAAAACTTTTTGGAAAACTGACTATTTAACCTGACCAAAATAATATAGTCTGATTCTTCATTTACTACCTCAGTTTTTCAGGTGATAGAAGTGGGCAATTTTATCACGAAGGTTTAATATAAAAGAAATCTGTGACACTTTACCTTTCCCCAGCATATTGGTTTCTTCTAGCTTATATATTTTGGATAATGACACCACAATACACCAAGATTTAAATCTTACTGAGTCTCCCCGTTTCCTATCCTGCCCCAAGTAAAATTAATATATCTTTTTATAATCAGAAGAATCCTCACTAATGCAAACTTCATTGGCTTCCCTCTGGCTAATAAATTAGTTCCAAATTTCAGACTTGTAAGCAATTCTTGCTGTAATCAGGTTATAATCTCTCCTACTATGTTATTAGCCCAGAAACTATTTATTAATGACATATTTCAAACAAAATGGATGGATTGCCATTCCCCAAGAAAACTTTATGATGCTCTTCCTATATTTTTGCTCTAACAAAATATGAATCCTTCCCCCTTTTTCTATATGTCAAATTCTTTTCCATTTCAGATATAGCTCATTTTTCAGTAAATCTACTCTAAAAACCCCAGAAAATTTATTACTCTCCCCTCTGAAATTTTAGAAAGCTTTGTACAAATTCATGGCATTTACCATTAAGGTGATACAGTGGGTGGTATTGAGCTTGGGATTCAGAATTAAGGGGTTTGGTTTTGAATTTTGGGAATTGTATTTATTGGGTCTGTGACGTCAGGCAAAATACTTAACTTTTGAATCTCAGTTTCTAGAACTGGCTCAAGCCTGTTAAGCCTTTATTAAAGAACTGCTGTGGAATTTATTTATCAGCCCAATAATAATTGGAATTACAGATAAATGGCAGAATGTTTTGATGATGTTTGTTTGTTTTCATGAGTTCTTGATTTGGTAAATTGTTGATTTGGGAATTTAGTTTCTATTAATTAGTTTTTGATGAGCTGATTTTAGGTGAGTATATTGGTTTGCTAGGGCTACTATAAAATGCAACAGACTGGATGGCTTAACATAAATTTATTTTCTCACAGTTTAAGATCCAGATGTCGGCAGGTTTGGTTTCTTCTGACGCTTTTCTCCTTGGCTTAAACATGGCCATCTTCTTGCTCTGACCTAAATGGTCCTTCCTTTTTGTACAAATGCCCCTGGTGGCTCTTTGTCTTTCCTAATTTCCTTTCCTTATAAGGTCACCAGTCAGACTGGATTAGGGCCCACTCTAATGACCTCATTTTAACTTAATCAGTACTTTATAGGCCCTATCTCCAATTACAGTCACTAACTGAGGTACTGAGGTTCAGGGATTTAACATACGAATTTTTTGGCAGGGAGGTGGCGGGGGGATATAATTTAAGCCATAACAGCAAGTTCACCTGTGGAGAGTCCAAGTGAAGCCTTGTCCTATGGACTTATTAGATAATCAGTGTTGAATAATATTAATAGTGTTAGTAACGTCGAATGACTAACTTCTGCATTTTCTGCACTAAAAGAATACACATACCTACACACATTCCTTTAGATCAAGATAATTACTTTTTGTGTAAGTGGCATAAAATATCCTTGTCTCACAAAGGTTTTTTGACTATGATTCATTATTGAATGAATGTGCTTGATCTAAGCATAAAGCTCTCAGAGATAATATAAAAGAAACCTGCTGAAAAAATTATGTTTAAATTATAAATTTTTATTTTATTATTGATGCCAGAAGTGGTAAATTTGACATTGGAATGATTTGCTATTATCTACAGAAATACAAGGATTATAACACAAGAAGTCTACAACATCTAGTAGATATGCAAAGTATGTGTTTATGTGAGATGCACGTGTGTGTATTTCTCTGACTTTGACTTTTTAATAAGTTCTGTTCAATATTAAATTTAGGAAAATATATTTTTGAAATGTGTATGTGATTCAAATATACAGTCCCAAAACAACAAAATAGAAGGAGGTCTTTGGGGAACAACACTGTAAAATTGGCTGGGAAAATTAGAAAGGCAGCATAGATGGTGAAAAGGAAAAGAAGACTATAGACCAGAACATCTGCAGCAGGGATCTACTGTTACATTGCAGGTAGGTTTCCAAGTGGAAACCTAGAAATGTTCTACAATCAAAGTTGACTAGCAATTAATGTGTCAGCCAGAACATCTGCAGCAGGGATCTACTGTTACATTGCAGGTGGGTTTCCAAGTGGAAACCTAGAAATGTTCTACAATCAAAGTTGACTAGCAATTAATGTGTCAGTGATAACCAAAGCACACAAAATGGAAATTAACTGAAGGTCTTCCTTCACAGCTCCCTTCACCCTCTGTGGCAGTGTAACTACAGCCAGTGTGTGCTCCGTGGTATAAAACTGGACCACTTTCTTTAACGATGTTGAACAAAGTAGATATGAGGATTTTTGATGTGAACATTGTGACATCCTCCTCACTTTGACACTGGAGGAGCCTACTACATGGATTGTAAATTCTCTCAGTTAACATAAGGACAGTATATTCAAAGGAATAAAAAATTTAAAAGTAGCCATTGGAAATTAAAAATATTAGCATCAAATGAGAAATTCAATACAAAGAATGGATGGTAAAGTCAAGAATATCTTCCTAAATATTCAGCAAAGTGGTAGAAAATATGAAAAATATAAAAGGCATAATGGATCAATCTTAATATTACAAAGTCTAGCCAAAAAATGTTGTATTATGTGAGAACAGATAAAATAGAAGGGAATAATTATTAAAGAAATAATAAAAATGTACATAGTTAAAGAAAGAAAATAATCATAGTTTAGTAGAGCCCACCCAGTCTTTACAGAGGAAAAAAATTACATACAACACATCTTTCTGAAATTTCAAAGTGCTGAGAATAAAAAGTAGAGATTCTAAAAATTTCCAAAGAATAGAAAAAAGCTTGTCAACAAAGAAATGAGTATTAGGATAGCTATGAACTCATCAAAATACTGATCATAACAGCAAAGGAGCAATTCATTAAAATCATGGGGAAGAAAATTGAACTTAGAATTCTCTACCAACAACCAAATGTTAGGGCAGAATGGGAATATTTCCAGATATGTGGTATGTGATAGTATACAAAGCATTAATCTGTGTTCTTTTGTTTTCTATACTTTCTGCAAAGTTATCTTTCCACTTGTAAATCAGAAGCATTCATATTGCCATTGAAAAAAATGTGAGTGCTATAGCTGAAATGTGTATTTTTGCAAATATGATAGGTGTAAAAAGGTATCCCAGTATTTTTTTTTTTTTTTTTTGTCTTTTTCCGTGTCCGGCAACGGATCGCAACCCTCAGTGT
>NW_007738570.1:0-5786 GCF_000696425.1 Galeopterus variegatus | reverse complement strand
TTTTTTTTTTTTTTTTTTTTTTTTTTTTTTTTTTACCTTTTCCTAATGCTTACTGTGGACAGTTCAATGCAGACCATCGCATTTTTTCTTACAAAATACCTGGTGTGCTTTGCAACTTATTCAGTACTCGTTTGCCTCCATCTCTAAGATACAATTTGAAGGAAAGTAGTGTTTGTGATGGTTTTATTTTGGGAAATATTCATCCACTTATATAATCAAACAAAGTAGTATGTGACTTTATAAACTTTGTAAAAGTAAAGTATACGTTTTTCTACTGATGAGTGAACCAGATTCCTAAACCTTTCTGTCAAGATACTGGACCCCAAATATCAAGTTAATTAGAATTATCTTTAGAATTTTTTAATTCCAGACAAATCTATTCAGTGGTGTGCTTTACATAACATAGACTCATAAAGTGATCTGTATACAGAATTAATGAATAAAGAAATGTAGCTTCAGAACTTTGGTCATATATTAATTTTATAATAGTTATTTTATCAAATCATTCCAAAAATATCCTAATTATAAGTGAAAAATCTGTCGTACAAAATGCTTGTATTTTGTCTTTTGTAGTTTGATTTTCACAACAAATAATATGTAGTTCCAGCAAATCCCTGTTAATGCTGAATTTAGAGACAGGCATTAGAGCTTTTCTTTTGCCTTTTGCCAGAATTATTCTGATGTTATTTGGTAAAAGATATTCACATAATGACTCTTGCTGTGATAAAATGTCATGACTTTCTCAAAGATAATCATTTTCAAACAATTTACCAATGAAGAGATTTAGCCGTTGCCTAGCAGATTTATGTAAGAGTTACAATCTAAACAAAATAAAACTGTTTTTACTGTTATTGCATTAATTATACAATAATACAATAATACAGGCACAATGTTATCATTCATTAAACTGAGCTTAATGAACTATGATTGCATGTTAATATGATTTAATTTTAAAGTATTAGAAACAGGAATCAAAAATATGCTCTGAATCCCTTTGAGGGCACCTCTCACTACAGTAGACAACTTGGAGTTACAGAGTATGGAATTAATATGCTTTCATCTTTTGGAATCCACTTAGCTAATTAAAATGGCTGAAGTTGTGTCTGTTTTTATCAGCTATCAATTTTTTGATTATATTTATTCTTCCAGATTACCTCCATAGAATCCTTTTTTCTTTTTCTTTTCTTCCTTTTCTTTCTCTTTCTGGTGGTGATGTATTTGCACAGTGCAGTGGATTGAATGGCCCCCAAAGTCATTAAAGCTTGATCCCCATTGTAACTGTTGGTAGGAAATCCTATTATGAAAATTGAAAAGTGGGACCTTGAAGAGATGATTAAATTCTCAGGACAGTACCCTAATGAATGGGTTAATAATGGTGGCCAATGAAATGATTCTGAGGGCTTTAAAAGGAAAGCACATGAGACTCTCTCTCTCTCTCTCTCTCTCTCTCTCTCTCTCTCTCTCTCTCTCTGTCTTTCTACTCTCTGTCATATTCTGACATGTGAGACCCCTGCATTGCTGTAAAGCCACCACCAAAGAAGAACCTCCCAGATATATTTCCTAGACTTTGGACTTCCGAGCCTCTGAAACAGTAAGCAATAAATATTGTTTCCTTACAAATTATCCAGTTTCAGGTATTTTGTTATAAGCAGTAGAAACAGTCTAATACATAGATTTTTTTTTTTTTTTTTTTTTTTTTTTTTTTTTTCCCTTTTCCTAATGCTTACTGTGGACAGTTCAATGCAGACCATCGCATTTTTTCTTACAAAATACCTGGTGTGCTTTGCAACTTATTCAGTACTCGTTTGCCTCCATCTCTAAGATACAATTTGAAGGAAAGTAGTGTTTGAGCCATTTTCTGTAACATCTCTAGGAAGGTAAAGCCAGGCTAAAACTGTTTAGTTCCTTTGTGAAGGAACAAAACTTTGCTTTCTTTTCTGAGGTTTCCACTCAGCATCCTGTTGAAGGGTTTGCTCTTTGGATTAGGAGTTAGACCTCATTCTCATTGGGTGAATCATTTTGGATGCAGCTCATTCTTGATTCTGTGTGAAACCTGGTAGACTTTATTTTTATCAGAGTGAGTTACCCTTCTTTACCTACTTTCCTGTTTTATACATGTTTTACTCAAAACCGTATGGTTCCTCTAAAATGAAAATAAAAGACAATAATTCCCCCTTAGCTCTCTTCTCTCAGAATTAGAAGTCATTAGTGAGCATTTTCAGAATATTGTCTGCCCCCCAGTACTAATGTGGGTTGTACAAATAGGGTTAGCTACCTCACTGAGGATTGTGTAATCCTATTTTTTTAAACATATGACATCCACTGAATTTTATGTCAGAGCTTTCATTATTGTGATCATTTCAAAGTGAACATTTTAGCTTAGAAATGACTCTTTACTGTAAGTCATACATGAAGCACATTAAAATAATAAGTACACGGGCTGTGATTTTCTGTTTTACTATGTAATGACACAGCTACTTCTGCCCATAGCAATTGCATTAAACAAATGCTATGATCATCTTCATTATCCGCACCGTGACAGATAACCAAAATGTGAAATGAATGACTTAGGTTGCTGTAGTGTAAGGCACGTAAAGATACTACTGAATAGTTGTGTAAACTTGGCCAAATTAATCTCTCTGAGTTTTAGTTTCTTCTTTTGTCAAATGAGGATAATAAGAGGACATACTGGTAAAATGCTCACCACAGAGCATATGAGATTGGAAAGTTTCAGAAAAGTTTGTGCTCGCTAGCTAGCTTTTATGTCAACTCTTCTAATCGGAGATTTTAGCTCACTCATGAATCGTGTGATTCCAGGAGACACAGAGTCCTGGGGTAAATTTTCCGAAAAGCATTACACAGTCAGGAAGGCTTTCAGACTTGATAGAGACAAAGAAAATTTGTCATTAGTAAATTAGGAAGGTCAGAAGATTAAAATATTTTTCGAATGTTCCTCTGTTCCTTTTTCACCAAGAAATTCCACCTATGATGCTAAAAAAATATCATCTAAATACCAATAGAGAAAAAATAAATTGTTTTCATTGTGGGTTTAAACTCACATCAATCTGTATGGAGAAGAGGTGTTACATCTAGCAACTGTTTTGTTTGTTCAACTTAGTTGCCTTCTTATATTCATTTGATGAATATTGTAAGTGTTTTAGATACTGCATTAGATTTTTTTTTTAATTTTTAGTTTTCATATAACTTCGGAATTGCAGAAGGCTTGTAAAAAGAGTACAAGAGAAGATTTGTGGGGTTCTGAGATTTCCCGTATATTCTTCAACCAGCTTGCTACTATGTTATCATCTCATATAATTATAAAGCATATATCAAAACTAGAAAATGAAGCTTGTAGAATATTACTAATGAAATTTCAGGAAGTATTTGGATGCCATCAGTTTTTCTACTGGTGTCACTCTTCTGTTCCAGGATCTAATTCAGAATCCCACATTGCATTTAGTTGTCTCCTCCAACCTGTGACAGTTCCTAAGCACTTCCTTGTCTTTCATGCCCTTACCACTTTAGAAAAATATTGAACAGTAATTTTACACAAGTTTTTAAAATTCAGGTTTTTTGGTGTTTTACATGATTAGAATGAGGTTATGCTTTTTTGAGAAGGATACCACAGGGGTGATGTGATCTCTTTGCATTAAATCAAAAGGGCTAAGATATTTTCAGGACTTATTACTGGTGATGTTCATCTTGATTATCTGGCTGAAATGGTGTCTATTAGGATTCTCCATTATAAAGTTTCTATTTTTTTTTCTTTTGAAATTACTAAATATTTTAGGAAATATATGTTGAGACTATGCAACTGTCTTGTTACTGGTTAAACTTTCATTCACTAATTTTATTACCCGTTGATTGATCTTCTGTGGCAATTATTAATCTTGTGTTTTAATGGTGACTTCTTAATTCCTTTATTGCCTCTACAGTTATTAATAGAAAGTTTTCTGTAAAGAAGCGTTGCTCTTCTAACTCACTTATTTATTATTTATTTACAGCAGAATGGATACATGGATTTTTTTTTTATATTCTTTTGGTTATAGTCCAATACTATCTCTATGTTTTGTGTGTGGCCGTTGTGAAGTCTTCCAGGTTGTCTATCGTACTCTTTTGATAAGCCCCCATTTTTCCTGTCCTTCCTTCCTTCCTTCCTTCCTTCCTTCCTTCCTTCCTTCCTTCCTTCCTTCCTTCCTCTTTCTCCTTCCCTCCTTTCCTGCCTTCCTCCTCTCTTTCTTTTATAGCATTATCTTACCTTATGGAACCCACACGATGCTCCAGGTTTATCTATATTTCTCCTGCGTCAGCCCTGGTTCCTTTTACTGGAGAACGATATTTAGAAATCATTATCTGGGTTCTAGATGGTATCGTTGCCCCTGAGTGTCACTGCTTCTAGCCCTTCTCAGTGGATAAAGCTAGGGAATATAGGTATGTATACTAATCACACACATATGCACATCTGTGTTTATTTTGGTATCTATATTCCTCTAAATATATTTTTTAGTGAATCAATATAAATAATTCTTACTCCAATCCAGGACAAGAGGTTTCATTTTAGCTTCTCCCACTTTATCATCTGTTAATTTTATTTTCAAACAGTGAGAAAAATGTTTTTTAGTATTTACAATATATCTACTATTCATTCAATTCTAATATACAAATAAAGTAATTTCTGAATTCTAAAGCCATATCCTTGTTTGGGGGTGGTGGTGGGGGGTGGAGCTTGTTGTTTAATTTCTTTTTGCCTTTAGTCATCATACATTCAAAACACTGTTTTTCTATGTAGTTAGGCCAGCTCTTCTTCTCCATCTCCTTCACTGTGGTTATTTAGCTTATTTGTAATGCACTTAGATTCATTTATCACAGTCTGCACTCCATTCTAAAATCCCTTGTCACCTTGGTTGAGTTTAAAAAAAAAAAATCATGCAACAAGACATACTTCTTGCTGTACAGGTCTATGGATTGTGCCAAGCACATAGAAGTCATCTGTTCACCATCCCAGTTTCATACAGAATATTTCCCACTAAAAATTCCCCATGCTGCCCTTTTATAGACAACTCCCACCACTTATATCTTTTCTTCTCTGTAGTTTTGCCAATTACCAGAGTATCATATAAATGTAATCATATAGTATTTAGTCTTTGTGAGGCATTTTGTCACTTAAAAAAATACGTTTAATTTTTATTCATGCTGTTGCATGAATCAATAGTTCTTTTTTTTGCTTCTAGTAAATGAACATAGTTTATCTCTGCAATTTTTATGTCAGTTCTTTGCAGTTTTTAATATACAGATCCTACACATACTCTGTTAGATTTTTTCCTTCATATATTTCTGGTGTTATTATTAATGTTTCTTTAATATTTTAAAATTTTGAATTCCATTTACCCATTACTAATATATAGAAATGCAATTGATTTTTCTAATTCCTTAGTTTAGAAGGCTTTTTTAAAAAAAAAATCTTTGAGACATTTTANATTACCATTATTATTTGGTAAGTTGAATCCTCTGTCCCAAAACACAATCTTTGCTCTTATTTTACAAAATGCATTAGCAACTCATCTGTTTATATTCAAAATTGTTTTTATAATTTGTTGACAAGTTTTCCAAAGAATGCTTATAGAAATTTATTGGAATTCCATTAATTTTGGCTTAATTTGGACAATTTATAGTGTTACATTATTCCTTTTTATAAATGCTATATATTTTCATTAGTCTCAGTATTATTTTTAAATGTTTAAGGTATAAAGAAAATTTGATGGTTTTATTTTGGGAAATATTCATCC
>NW_007738569.1:42725-43010 GCF_000696425.1 Galeopterus variegatus | reverse complement strand
TCTCCCCAAGCCCCCCAGTGTGCTTGCCAGCAGCAGAAAGCTCCTCCTCAGCCCCTCCCCAACCTCAGTAGTCATGTGGCTCCATTTACCCAACGAGTTGCTTAAAAGATACAGAAATGTGGCAGTCCTGCCCACGATACTTCACATTTCCTGGGTCCCTCCCTGGCTGCATGTCATTTGGAAACTGGAGTTTCAGAGACAGCCCAAAATCACCAGGTGTGTGCAGACCCAGAATCCAGATGGCATTGCTGCCCTTCCCTTGCCCAACTGTTGGCCTGAAGACAC
>NW_007738569.1:39982-41739 GCF_000696425.1 Galeopterus variegatus | reverse complement strand
ATGGAAGGAGCCCCCTCCTGTGGACTGGCCAGTCCCCCTCAGCCCTCCCCGCGCTGCCCTGGCTCCCCCTGCCCTCAAATAAAGAGCTTCAGCAGTGCTCAGTGATTCTGTCTGTCTGTGGGGTCCCTGGGGCAGGCTGACCTGGACACTTTCTTGGGAGTGTTGCAGGAAGAAGGGGAGGGTAGAGACAGGGGTGGTAAGGATGGGAAGACTCAGGTTTGTCCTGGGTGGGTGCCACAGGCCGAGGGGCACGAGGGGCTGGGTGGAGGGGTGGGTGATGGCAGCTCTGCCCTAGGGTCCCATGGGTGCTCCTGACAAAGTTCACGTTCTGGGTGGTGGGTGTAGTGTGGGAAGGCCCTGGTTCAGGATGCTCCATAGTGAGACCTGCCACGACTGGGACAGAGTAGACTTCTGCTCAGGTGGACATTGGACAGGGTCACTTGGACCCTTGGCACTGATCCCGTGTGAGCCACTGACATGGTGGGTCAGGGGGACAGCAGCTTGGGGCAGGCTGTGGCTGTGGCTTCAGCTGGCCAAGGAGTCCAGAGTTTGTCCTCAGGCGGGCCACAACTGAACTGCTCTCCCCAGGGCCTCATCTGTGCTGGGCAGGTTTGGGAAAGGGGGTGGCTGGGATGGGGCCAGCCACTGGCAGATGTCAGCTTGTTCAGATGACTTTCCTAGGGTCCTGGCATTGTATAAAATTCAAAGGTTCTTTTGATGGTGCCACACAGTGACACACAAAGAGGTGAAGGGCAGAGTCTTCCTGTTACTTGCAGCTCCAAGGGACAGAGCAAGTGCCTGGCAGGACCCTCGGGGTTGCTTGCAGTGTCCGACGAGGGCGGTGGAGGGGTGTGGACTAACCCGCTGCTCAAGAAGGGACGGACCGGCCACCAGGAGGCTCAGTGCTGGGTCAGGACACGTTTTACATAACTCTGTGCACCTGGGCTCTGCTTTCTCATCTCAAGAATGGATCTGGGTTCTTATGATGTGTCTGAGGTCAAAAGTATACCATCAGTGGCCTTTGTCACATTCACAAGGCTGTGAAACCATCAACACCATCTCATTCCAGAATATTTTCATCATCTTAAAAAGGTTCCTCACGCCCGGGAGCAACCGCCCCCCATCCCCCCACGCCCGGCCTCTGGCAACCGGAATCTGCTTTCTGTCTCCACGAACTTGCCTGTCCTGGACCTTGCATATAGATGGGGTCATGCCGTGTGTGCTCTGTTGCGTCTGGCTTCTTTCCTCCAGCACAAAGTCTCAAGGTTCGTCCACGCTGCAGCGTGTGGCAGAACCTCCCTGCTTCTTATGACTGAATGACACGCCACTGTGTGGACAGGTCACACTTTCTCCATTCTTCCATTTGCGCATTTAAGTTGTTTTGGGTGTTTTAATTTTGCTGTGAACGTTCCCGTACAAGTCTTTGTGTTGAACGTCTGTTTTCATTTCTCATGGGGATGCACCTGGGAGTGCAGTCGCGGGGCCACGTGGTGATTGTCTGTTTAACTGGTGGATAAACGGCCAGACTAGTTTTTTTCTGAGCAGCTGCACCATCTCACGTTCCCATCGTAGCGTACGAGGGATCTCGTTTCTCCAAGCCCTTGCCTGCACTGTGTCACCTGACTATTGATTTTAGCATCTGGGTGGCTGTGAGGCGGTATGTCCTTTTGGTTTTGATTTGTATTTCCCTGATGACTAACGACATTGAGCATCTTTTCATGTGCTTATTGGACATTTGTGTATATTCTCTAGAGAAA
>NW_007738569.1:38510-39471 GCF_000696425.1 Galeopterus variegatus | reverse complement strand
ATTTGTCTATTTTTCCTTTGGTTGCCTGTTCTTTGGGTGTAATATATAACAATTTATTGTCAAAGCCAAAGTCACGAAACTTTACACCTTTTCTAAGAGGTTTAGAATTTTAGCTCTTACATTTAGGACTTTGACCCACTGTGAGTAAATTTTTGCAGGTGGTGTGAGACCCACCTTCATTTCTTTGCACGTGGACATCCACTTGTCCCAGAGCCATTTGTTGAAAAGACTGTTCTTTCCCCGTTGAATTGTTGTGGCGCCCCAGCTAGTCCTCGCATCTGTGTTTGCTGGGGTTTTTTTTCTTACAGTCCCTCAGAACTGATCTTTACCTGACAGTTGTTTCTCTCTGGACGTGTGGACTTTCAGCCTCTGCGCTGTAGACTGGTATTGAGCTGGATCATCAGGGGAGCCTCTGCAGATTTCTGGAGCTCTTCCTCTGTGTAGCACTGTCCTGTCTGCTTCCTTGCTCACTCATTCTAGCTGTCTCAGCTGCCCCAAAGCCCAATCTCTGTCTCATCCACTCTGCACGACTGCCTTGCCCTGTGTGGTTCGTCACTCTCTGCCATGGTGGTGATGTTTCCCCAGACTCAGGGCTGCCACAAGCATTTGCTTCCCTCTGCCAGGGGTCACAGCTGGCACAGCCTGCTGTCCAGTGACTGAAAACAGTTGTCTCCCATATAGGGACCCATTTTCCCTTGTTTGTCATGGGCATGTAAGTCTGTGCCCTGCTCCTCCCTGATGTCCAGGTAGAGTCATCGCAGTGCCCTGGACGGGTGCAGCATCTTTCTAACGGGTTTCTCTGCTTTGTATCTTCCCCACAATCTGTCCTCCCTGCAGCAGTGGGAGTGATCTTTTAAAAATGTAAGTCACGTGGCCGGCCCGTGGCTCACTTGGGAGAGTGTGGTGCTGACAACACCGAGTCAAGGGTTAAGATCCCCTCACTGGTCATCTTTAAAAGAAA
>NW_007738569.1:27145-37152 GCF_000696425.1 Galeopterus variegatus | reverse complement strand
GAGCACCCCGGGTGCCCCAACTTGTGCCTCTGCCAGCCGCACAGTAGGAGAAAGAAAAAAAACTCAAACACCTGGAACCAGGGAGGGAGGCTGTCCCCAGCCTCCACTAGCAAAGCTGAACTGTGTGCCAGGGCCAGGAGAGACGCCTGCTGCACCCAGCTCCACTGCCACAGAACAGGCCACGGAGCACACATCCCGAGCTGGAGGGGGGCCTTGGTGGCTNCAAGGCTGCGTTCAGACCTCATGCGAGAAGGTGTGGCTGCAGCCCAAGGGATGCTGGAGAGCTTTGCTGGGTCACCAGGGCCAGAGCTGGCCCACGGTCAGGGCAGAGGCCAGCAGGCGGGAAGTGCAGGCTGGCCAGGCACGCAGGAGGCCTCTCTCCCCTCCAGGGGCAGGTGGGCAGGGGCTGGGACGCCTGCGAGGTTCACTGGGAATCCATCTGGAGCTATAGAATCTCAGCAGGAGGCCCTCCGTGGGGGTCCACAGAGTTCAGTGTGGGTGAGCGCCCCGGGCGCCCCCTACTCGTGCCATTGGTCTCAAGGTCCCTCACAGAAAAAGGTTTTAATTCTGATGACGTTCATGTTTATCACCTTTTCCTTTTATGAATCATATATTTGGTCTCAAAAGTAAAAACTCCAGACTTAGCTCTTTATCTCAAAGATTTTCTTTTGAAGCCTATGGTCCATTTTGTGTTAATTGTTGAATAAAATGTGAGACTTAGTTTTTTTTTTTTTTTTTTTTTGGTCTGTGGGTGTCCAGTTGCTCCAGCACCATTTGTTGCAAAGGTTTTCCTTCCTTCATTGAATTTCTGCTGCTTCTTTGTGAAAACCAGTTGGGTAAATTTGTGCAGGTCTGTTTCCAGTTCTCTGTTCTGTCCGTTCCATTGCTCTATGGATCTGTGCATTTGCCGATATCACACAACCTGGGTTACTGCAGCGATACAGTAAGTCTTGAGACTGGGGAGGCTGATTCCTCCCACTTTATGTTTCTTCTTAAAAATTGTTGTATCTATTCTAGTTCCATTGCCTTGCTGTATCGATTTTAGAATAATCTTGTCTGTATCTACAAAAATTCTGTCTGTAATTTTGAAAGGAATTATGTTAAATCTTTATTTCATTTGACACAAATGGCATCTTTATTATGTTGAGTCTTCTAATCCATGAATCCAGCATGTCTCTCCATGTGTAGCCTCACAATTGATTTTTATATATTTATCTTGCATCCTGTGACCTTGATGAACTCACTTATTGGTTCTAGGAGTTTTGTTTTGTTTTGTTGTGTTTCTTGATTCTTTGGAATTTTCTACATAGGCAATCACGTCATCTGCAAATAGATACGGTTTTATTTCTTTCTTTCCAATCTGTAAGTATTTTATTACCTTTTATAAAACTCTATTTCACTGGCTAAAAGTTTCTGCACCATCTTTACAAGTGCTGGGAGTGGATATCCTCGCCTTGTCTATAACGTTAGAGAGAATCAGTCTTTCACCATTAGAAATAATGTGAGCTGCTGCGGATTTTATTTTATTATTTTTTTTTTTGTAGGTTCTCTTTATTAAGTAAAGGAAGTTCCCCTCTATTCATTGTTTTCTAAGAGCTGTTATTCTGAAAGGGTGTTGAATTTTGTCAAATGCGTTTTCTGCATTGATTGATATGATCATGTAATTTTTCTTTTTAACCTGTTAATATGGCTGGTTTTTGAATGTTGAACCATTTTTTTAATCCCTGAAATAAGTTCCTTCTGGTCATGGTGCATAATTCTTTGTATATGTTACTATTTGCTAATATTTTGTCAAGGACTTTTGTGTCTGCATTTATGAGGGATGGTGTTCTGCAGCTGTTTTCCATGTGTTGTCTGTCTTGCTTTGGTTGGAAAGTGTTTCCTTCTCTTCTGTTTTCTATAAGAGATTATGGAGAGCTGGTGTTATTTCTTCTTTAAACACATAATAGAATTTTCCAGTGAAACCATGTGGACATGGAAAACTCTTTTTGGAAATTTTTAAAATTGAAATTCTGACATTCTTGGTAGGCATAGGGCTATTAAAGTTGTTTATTTTATATTGGGTTTGTGTTTTTTTTTTCTTTTAGAAATTGGTTTATTTCATCTATTTTGTCAAATTTATGCGTGTAGTTCTGTTCATAGTATTCCCTTATTACTCTTTGATGTCCACAAGGTGGGTAGTTACAGTCTGTGTTTTTACTCCAGATGCTGGTAATTTGTGCCTTCTTTTTTTTTTGTTTGTCAGCCTTTCAAGAAGTGTCTCAATTTTATGACTGTTTTGTAAAAACCAGTCCTTTTTTTCATTATCTTTCTGTTTCAATTTCATCAATTTCTGTTCCTGTCTTAACTCTTGTCATATACTAGGTTCATGAAGTTTGAGCTTAGATGTTTGATTTTAGATGTTTCTTCTTTTCTAATGTATGCATTTAGTGCTGTAAATGTTCCTCTCAGTACTGATTTAGCTGTGTCCCACAGATTTTAATATGTCGTGTATTTTCATTCTCAGTTCAGTGTGTTTTTAAATCTGCCTTGAAACTTCCTTTTTGACGCATGGATTGTTTAGAAGTGTGTTGTTTAGTTTCTAAGCACCTGGAGAACCATTTCCCATTGTCTTTCTGGTATTGATTTCTAGTTCAATTCACTGTGGTCAGAGAACACACTCTAAGTGATTTAAATTTCTTTGCATTTGTTGAGGTTCACTTTATGATCCAGGATATACTCCATCTTGGTTTATATTTTGTGGGTACTTGAAAAGAACGTGTGCAGTGCTGTTGTTGCATAAAGCATTTCAGAAATGTCAATTTGAATATGTGAGTCGATGGCACGGTTGAGTAGTTGGAGGTGCCTGGTGGATTTTTGGCTACTTGTTTTGTCAACTGTTGAGAGAGGGGTGATGAAGTCTGCAACAGTAAGTATGGACTTGTCTCTTTCTTCTTTTAGTTCTATGAGTTTTGCTTCACATATTTTCAGCTCTGTTGTTTGGTGCATACACATCAACTTGCCTCTATTGTTATATTTGAAGTAAGCTTCTCATAGACAGGATACAGTTGTATCATCAGTTACGATCCATTCTGCTAGTCGCTGTCTTCTAATTGGTATATTAGGCCATTTACGTTTGATATAAGAATTAATATGTTAGTATTATTTTTCTGGTATTATTTTTCTAGGGCTGCGGTAACATCGTATCACAAATGGGTGGCTTAAAGCATAGAAATTCATTCTCTCACACTTCTGGCAGCCAGAAGTCTGAGATCAAGTGAGACTGGGAAGGTAGGAAATCCAATAAAATGTATGTTAACAAGAAAGTTATTATCGTGGGCAACTGGAACTCAGTTCTCCTGAGGAACTTCTGAGAAATGGGGAAACTATATTGGATTTTCCTACCGTGAAGGAAGAGCCCAGGCCATTATCCCATCAATAGCTATCCATCTTAACTGGGTAGGGTGATTCACCTGCACATCTGTCTTTCACCAGTGCATGACAGGGGAAACACATAAAAGAGAATACAGGCAGTTGAGGTGGGAAGCAGTGAATCTGTCACTGGGCCAGGAAGTGTCTATGACAGCCACAGGTGGGTTGAGAGGGTTGGTGATCAACAGCTTCAACCAGAGTCCACCCCTTGCACTGCACTGACCTGCTCATGCTTTAAATTGAGTCCCTTCAAAAGGGTGGCCAGCCATGCTCTCTAAAATAATTAAAACAGATGGTTAGTAACACAACCTACAGTCCCCATTGTCCAGTGGGTCTTGCAGCCTTCACTGATATTCATCTTAATCCAGCTTCCCCACCCTTTCTTAATGCACCTCAATCCCAGCCAGCATGACTTCTATCTGGGTACTTCTTTGGTGGGTCCATCAAAACCTTCTATACCCAAATGTTTAGTAGAGCCCAGGCACTATCCCCTTCAGTGAGGCACCTAGGAATTAGCAGGACTGAAAAGCTGTGACCACCTTGACATTCAAGGGCAAGGGAAGTAAGCAATGTCACCAGAAGTGGTGAGAGCTCATGCTGTGGAGTGGGGACAGCCCAACAGGGACCACCATCAGAAAGGAACACAGCCATTCAGAGAAGTGCCTCAGAACACAGAGCAATGAGGCAGGATATCTCTCCCCTACCAGTGCTGACCCCAGCCTTCTGCCCTACTGTCTCCTGATGGCATCTACCCTCTGCTGACCCTGACCTCCAGTTCTACCATCTATTTATGGTGTCTGCACCAGTTCAACCCAACCAGTATGTAAAAGAACACAGCTGGAGACTCCTTAGAGGTCAGCTATGGGTGGGTAAGATGGATGGGCCATGGGAGGCACCTGGATATGACCAATTACACTGACAACAGGACCTATGGTTGGCAGCCCAGTTCCCTCAGTCGTCTGCCTGTGCTGTTCCACTGTCTTTTGCAAGGGGTGAATTCCATATGCCAACCTGTAAAGTGCTTAAGGCAGTGATTCACAAATAACAAGTGAAATACCATGTGACTGGGGTCCAGTCAACCAGAACAGGGGAAAGATAATATTCCCAGTGATGTGAATGCTCCAGCCTGATCAGTGATCTCTGGTCCTAAAAGAGCACAGGCCCTGCCCTGAACCATCCAGGGAGGGCAGCCTTTCTGCTCAGCAGTACCTCCCACACAGAGTCCAGCACTCGATCATGCCAGCACCTTCAGGACAGCCCCCAGGGTTTATGAGAGAGTGCTTTTAATGGTTATTTAGTGAGTACCTGGGGCACCCAATCTTGGGAGAGAGAGGCACAAGGACACCATTCTGCAGCCCCAGCACCTGCCTACAGTGCCTGGGTCAGCCCTGGTTCTCAGGGCAGATGATGCAGGCCCAGGCACTGCAGGGGCAGGTGGTGGAAGGCAAGGTGCTTGCTCAGGAGGTGGCTGTGCATGCACCCAACAGAGCTGAGTGCCGAGAGGAGCTCATCCATGATCTGAACACAGGCCATCACGTGGCCTGTGTGCCTCATGTGCCCATTTACCTAGAGGGTAGAAGACATGAGACCTGTCTTGGGGGAACGTGGGCCATCAAAGCTGATGAGGGAGATGAAACCCTGGGGAATTCAAGGCTTTCATTCTAGAGGAATTAAATTTATGGAGATGCACGGGTGTGTATTCATGGCAGGTGATGTGCCATCTGGTCCCTGAATGCCAACCCTAGTGGGAAGGTGGGGAGGAAGCCAGCATTGACGGAGCCTGGTTCAAGTCAGGGAAGCTGGGGGCTCCCTGCATTGTCTTCACAGGTCTTCACGATGATCTCCAGTATTGGAAGGCATAGGTCCCCTTGTGGGAGAAGAATCCTCTGAGGCTGGCAGAGATTAAGTAATCTGCTTTATTTATTTAGGGGACAAATATAAAATGACCACCGTCAAGTGGCTGGATCTCTCCGCACAGGCATGAGAATTGAGTGAACCACAGGAATGAAGCCTCTACTTTCGGGAACTTAAATTCCAGCACCAGAGATGGGCCGTGAGCACGTGTAGGAATGAATGAACAAGGCGACCCCGGAGTGACAAGTGCTCTAGTGAGCCTACCCCAAGCATGGGGCATAGAACCGAGTGGGCAGGAGGCCACCTTCTGTACCTTAAAGTGCCCCGCGGTGCCCCCACACACCCGCTCCAGTAAGTCCCCTGTGGACGGCTCACCTGTGAGTGCACACCTGAGGTGGTGTCAACACCGGGCAACATTATGCATCTTTTATTCTCTGGGTGACACTTAATTGTTACTCATCAGATCCCAATGACACTGACATTCAAACTTCCCAGATGCAGAGTTGGCCACCACTGATGGGGGCGGGCCGCGGTCTGTGCCAAGTGCTCACGGCCGCCAGCCAAGGGGCTATAAGGGGCATCGTGTGAGAAGCCGGCCCAGCCTAGTCCAGACGCCTCAGGTGACCAGCCGGCAGGGGTGACCACAGAGCCCTGGAGATGGAGACCCTGTTCCTGACCGTTGTGCTGGGTCTGGTCGCTGCCCTGCAGGCCCAGGACCCCCTGTCCTTCACCTCGGAGGAGCAGGATGTGAGGCTGGGCCGGCGGGTGGGTGTAGGAGAAAGGCCGTGGGGCCTGTTTTAGGAGACACCATTTAAGGTTGGGGTTCCGACCCTGCGCTCCTGGTGTGGAGTAGTCAGAGGACAGACAGGGGATTCTGTTATTCTGCCAGCAGACACGGCACCTCCGGGGGCACAGGGCTGGAGCAGCGCAGCAGGTTTGGCTCAGGGGTCCTACTGCACTGACACCCAGAACCCGAAGGCCTTGCAGGGCAGGGCCCTCTGGAGTGAGGGCCCTGGGCTTGCTCTAACTGAGCACAGAGGTGCGGATGAGCTGGAACACTGTCTTTGGGGGCTGCAGCCGGGCCCTGGGGCGTGTGGTTATGGCTGCAGCCCATGTGCAGGGGACATAGAGGAGAGTCTGGGCTGCGCCTGAGGAGGACGCATGCCTCGGCCTGTTCCACGTCACAGGGACCTGGTACGTGAAGGCCATAGTGACTGACAGGGAACTGCCGGAGGGGAAGAGGCCCAGCAAGGTGTCCCCCGTGACAGTGACAGCCCTGGAAGGTGGGGACTTGGAGACCACATTCACCATCATGTGAGTGTCACCCCCCCACCAGCCCCTCAGGCCCCCTTACCTCCCCCTCCCCCATCTAAGTTTTGGGGGTTAGTGTAAAAGGCCCCCCTGACTTAGTGCAAAATCGTTCCCAGGTGGCATCCTAGAGCTCAGCTGGGGGGGACATTATCGGGCTCACGGGGCCAGGGCCAATGTGCCAGGTGAGCTGAGACTGGCTCAGGTGTGTCTCAGAGTTGCTGCCACATGACTCCTGTTTTCCAGGAAGGCGGGTCAGTGTCATCAGAAGAAAGTACTGATGCAGAAAACCGAGGAGCCGGGCAAATACAGCACCTGTGAGTCCCGGGCGACTGTCCCCAGCCCACCTGCAGGGCAGGGTGTCTCCTGCACAGTCTTTCTGCTTGAGGGTCCCTGCCTCATCCACCTCCCAGGAGGGGCTGACCTCTCCCTCCCAGGGTCTTGTGGCCCTGACCTGAGACACCAGGTGTGACGGGTTGAGGATCAGGGAAGCTGAGCTGGATGACCAAGCTCTGGCCTCTGGTGACTCTGTAGCCTGGGTGGGCACCTTCCTGGGAGGGGGCTCCTCCCCCAGTGTTGGGGTCCATGGCCAAGGGGCACGGCAAGGCCGGGGCTCAGGCTGGCTGGCTGCCTGGGGACCGCCAAAATATTCCAGAGTGCTCCTTAATGAGGTGTCCGGTGCTTTCTCCAAAAGGAAGACACTAAAGGTATATTTTCTCTGTCGTCCACAGATGGGGGCAAGAAGCTCATGTATCTACAGGAGCTGCCAGTCAAGGACCATGACATCTGGTACTGCGAATTCCACCACCACGGAAAACCGCTCCGCATTGGGAAGCTCATGGGTGAGGGGCCCTGGAGACCTGCGTCTCCCACCCCCATGTCTCTGTTTCCAGCATCAGACACATGCTCAGGGGTCATAGAAAGCCCCCTGCACTGGCCTTCCTGTGCTTGGTCCCCTGTGCTGCCCGGTGGCCAACCCGAGCTCCCCAAGTGGGAACCAGGCGGACGGGGCAAGGCCTTTCCGGGACAGGGCCAGACATGACCCTCAGTGACCTGACCACTCACGAGGGGGTTCACAGCTGCCGAGTGCTGCTTCCTGGGGTCTTGGGTGTCAGGCGGAGCATCCTGACAGTGGCCTCCGTGGGGCAGGGACCCTCCAGGGGGCCAGGGCAGCCAGTGCCTTTGGGACATGAGGTCATTCCAGGTCAGGGGCATGACACAGAAGGGCAGCTTCCAGAGCCTCCTGGGTCCCCCGAGTTTTCTCAGGGGTTTGGGGTGTCCCCACTGCTCTCCTTCCGGGGCCCTCTTAGCTGGGCATCAGCCATCTCCTCTGTCCCCTGTCCCCACCTCAGAGCTCTGCGTCCACTCTGTGGCTTCCCCTCATGCCCTCGGCCACCCCACAGTGAAGCCCCCCATGGAGGGTGGTGGCCGTCTCCTCAGGGCATCGGCTCCCTGCAGAGCCATGCAGCCGTCCCCCACTTGGCTCACCTGCCCAACTCACCCACACGTAGGAGTCCCGACGTGAACACAGAGGCCCTGGAAGAATTTAAGAAATTCATACAGCACAGGAGACTCCTGGGGGACATTTTCACACTCACGCAGATGGGTGAAATGGCATCCTCTGTGGGGGAAATGGCATCACAGTGATGTGTCACAGGGCTGCCAAGGCTCTGCCTTGGGTCTTGGTTGTCGAGGGTCTGAGCTGTGGGCAGTGATGGGGTCTGGGCTGGTGACCAGGGCATCCTCTCACCCCCGGGTTTTTGTCCCTACAGAAAGCTGCATTCCCCGGGGATATTAGGGTAAGTGACTCTTTGGGAGGACGTTGGAAAATGCTGTGTTCATGGAGTTCAAGTGTCTGTCTGATCTGTCCCCCTCCCATCCCACACAGGCAGGAGAGACCCTGCCTGGCTGTCACCTCAGGAATCTGACCTGAGTGTGACTCCTGGGACAGGTGGAGATTCCTTTCCTTTACGTGCGTCCCACACCCTTCCTGCCAGGGAAGTCCTCTGGGATCTTTCACAGCCCAGGCCTCGTGGTGGGCTCCCTCCCATGTCAACTCTACACCTGGTCTCCATCGCTCCAATCCCCTGGCCCGCACACCCACCGAGGATGCCCAGCAGCCTGCCTGCTCAATGGAGGGGCCGGGGTTGCTCTCGAGCTTCCTGGCCCAGCAGTGACCGCATGTGGCTCCCGTGACAGCCCCTGCCCCTGCCCAGTGCTCCCAACATGGCCCCACTGACCCCTGCTCGTCTTCCCATCACAGCAGCCACCGTGGCTGCACCTCCGGAGCCCGCCCTGCTGCAGGACACAGAGCCCCACCCCCGCCTGGACCAGCCTCTGCCACAGCAGCAGCCCCTGCTCCCCCCGCCCCGCCTGACTCCAAATAAAGAGCTTCAGCAGCAGCCCTGGACTCGGCCTGTCTGTAAAGGGGACCTTGGTGTTGGCTCCCTGGAGGTCTGATGAGACTCAGTGGGGAGATGGAGCCACAGGGGAAGTTAGGGAGATGTTGGAGCCCTCAGGGGCCAGATCCCAAGGAGCATGGCGTCCGACAGGCCTGTAGGGATGCGGGTTGTCCTGGAGGCCCATCAGGGCAGCTCAGTGTCAGGGTCCACCAGCTCCTGCTGCCCCATCCAGGGCAACATTCCCGGATTCCTCCACGGGCTCCACATGCACCTGCTCCCTGTAAACCAGGGGCTTCTCTCAATTCCTCCAGGGAGACCTGGTGTGGGTCCTCTCCCGAGGACACCCTTGCTCTGCTTGGGGGCTCCATTCTGCAGTAGATGGGGTGGTGGTTGCACAGCACCAAGAATGCACATCATTGTCTCTGAACTGTGGAAGTTTCAGTAACTGAAAAGTTAAATTTTATTAAAAACCAAGTTCCTGGTACAAATACAAACAACAATGGGCAACAGGAAAGGATGGTGGAGGCCACCAGCGCGGGGACCGGGGCGGGCGTGGGGTCAGCGTGGCTCTGCCTGGCTGGGCTCTGGGTCCTCCAGCCGGGTCAGGAGGAGGGGGACGCGGAGTGCCAGGGCTGAGTGGGGCACGTTCAGCAGCACGTAGGCCATCACCTGGTTTAGGCAGCTGAGGTCCGAAGGCTGGCAGAGATCCTCCGGGTAGAGGTCCAGCCAGCAGCCCAGGAAGGAGCAGACGGTGCTGGGGTTGGGCGGGCACAGAGTCAGAGGCCACCCGGGCCCACGTGCCGCTGGACCCGGAGGGCTGAGGGCGAGGCCCAGGTGTGAGCCGGCCGCTCCCCAAACCTCCTGTCCACGGCCCCCAATACAGGACGGGGGTGGGCAAGCCTGGCTTGGACGGGACTGTGGGGATGGATTGTCACAAAGGCCAGCTCTGTGCCCCCAGCCTCCCCTGTGCTCCCCTGGGTGCCCGGGACCCGCCCCAGCTCTCTCCTCCTTTCCTCCTGGGGGGAAGCCCCA
>NW_007738569.1:24677-26567 GCF_000696425.1 Galeopterus variegatus | reverse complement strand
GCCAGGGCAACAGTCCCGGATTCCTCCACGGGCTCCACATGCACCTGCTCCCTGTAAACCAGGGGCTTCTCTCAATTCCTCCAGGGAGACCTGGTGTGGGTCCTCTCCCAAGGAACCCCTTCCTCTGCTTGGGGGCTCTGTTCTGCAGTAGAAGGGGTGGTGGTTGCACAGCACCGTGAATGCACGCAATTGTCCCTGAATTGTACAAGTTTCAGTAACTGAAAAGTTCAATTTTATTAAAAACCAAGTTCCTAATATCAATACAAACAACAATGGGCAACAGGAAAGGATGGTGGAGGCCACCAGCGTGGGGACCGGGGCGGGCGTGGGGTCAGTGCAGCTCTGCCTGGCTGGGCTCCGGATCCTCCAGCCGGGTCAGGAGGAGGTGGACGCGGAGCGCCAGGGCCGAGCGGGGCACGTTCAGCAGCACGTAGGCCATCACCTGGTTTAGGCAGCTGAGGTCCGAGGGCTGGCAGAGATCCTCCGGGTAGAGGTCCAGCCAGCAGCCCAGGAAGGAGCAGACGGCGCTGGGGTGGGGCGGGCAGAGTCAGAGGCCACCCCGGCCCACGTGCCGCTGGACCCGAAGGGCTGAGGGCGAGGCCCAGGTGTGAGCCGGCCGCTCCCCAAACCTCCTGTCCACGGCCCCCAATACAGGACGGGGGTGGGCAAGCCTGGCTGGGACGGGACTGTGGGGATGGATTGTCACAGGGGCCGGCTCTGAACCCCCAGCCTCCCCTCTGCTCCCCAGGGTGCCCGGGACCCGCCCCAGCTCTCTCCTCCTTTCCTCCTGGGGGGATGCCCCGGACCTCCGTCCTCTAGCGGGAACCCCCAGGTGTGCGGGGCCGGGGTTCTGCCCAGCCCTCCCCAGCCACAGCCCCCAAATGTCCCCACTGTGGAGACAGGATCCCTTCCTCTTGTCCCTAAGCCCACTCACTTCTTCAGCTGGTCATCCTCCTCATGGTCAGGGCAGAAGAATCCGTACCTAGAGGAGGTCAGGAGGGCGTCACGTCTAACGTCCTGGGTCCACTGCCTGCCAGGAGCGCTAGTGGGACTGGGTGACACCTCGACTAGAAGGGAAGCCCCGGAGGGCAGTGACTGTCTGCTCCCTTCACTGAATTACACTAAGTGCCTGGAAGTGCCTGCATACAGTAGGCGCTTCGTGTATGTTTGCTGAATGAATGGGCCGTAACCAGCTCATTCCCAGGTCTCTGAGTGGGCCTGGGGCCCCTCGGCCAGCCCCAGTGGTCCCTGCTCGGGCTACACCCAGGACAGACAGGGACCCCCAGGTGGAACCTGGAACCTCCTCTACAAATGGGATACCGCTTTGCCCGAGGCCACGTGTGAGTGACGCTGGAGGCAGAGAGCTTCTCCACGGGGACGGAAAATCAGGAGCAAGAAGCAGCAGCACCCGGGGCAGCACGTCCCGCAGGGCCGGGCGTGGGGGCTCTTTCCACGGCTCACCTCACTGTCCTTACACCGGCCCTAGGAGGGGGTCCTCTGAGCACCCCTGTCCTCACATGAGCAAACCGAGACTCACAGAGGAGAAGTGGCATTCCCTGGACCACAGCAGTGGGTGGCCGAGTCCCCACTGTGCTGCGGGGGGACGCTCACCTCTTGAACAGCAGGTCCAGCACCTGCCGGGTGGTGGCGAACCTCCTGTAGGTGCAGAGGAAGGTGGGGACAAAGAAGGGGTCCCCGCTCTGCAGGGCAGGCACCAGCTGATTCACCAGCTTCTCCAGGGTGCCTGCCGTGATGGTCCCCACCCTGCAGGTGTCATCCAGGGCCTGGGCTGACTCATGTTCACTCTGGGTGGGACAAGGAAGAGCAGCTCACACATACTCAGTAGTAAAACGCAGAGTCCCTGTCACCAGAATGGAAGTGAGGACAGGG
>NW_007738569.1:21230-24056 GCF_000696425.1 Galeopterus variegatus | reverse complement strand
CCCACTGTCCTCACAACAGCCCTAGGAGGGTGTCCTCTGAGCACTCCTGTCCTTACATGAGCAAACTGAGGCTCACAGAGGTGAAGTGGCATTCCCAGGTCCACAGCAGTGGGTGGCCGAGTCCCCACTGTGCTGCGGGGGGACGCTCACCTCTTGAACAGCAGGTCCAGCACCTGCCGGGTGGTGGCGAACCTCCTGTAGGTGCAGAGGAAGGCGGGGACGAAGAAGGGGTCCCCGCTCTGCAGGGAAGGCACCAGCTGATTCACCAGCTTCTCCAGGGTGCCTGCCGTGACGGTCCCCACCCTGCAGGTGTCATCCAGGGCCAGGCCTGACTTATTTTCAATCTGGGTGGGACAAGGAAGAGCAGCTCACACATAATCAGTAGTAAAACGCAGAGTCCCTGTCACCAGAAAGGCAAGCGAGGACAGGGACAGCACACGGTGTGTTCCTGGATTTTCCTACAGGTGTGTGAGAAGTGACCTTGCACCTGGCCAGGCTGGGGAGGATGTGGTGGTGGAGGAAGGGAGGAGGCCCGGACCCGTGGGATCAGGACTGTGGAGTGGGTCACCCCTGTCACCAGCTAGAGGCCGGCAGTGGCCTGGCCTGGGCTGCCCCATGTTACCTTTTTTTTCTTTTAAAGATGACCGGTAAGGGGATCTTAACCCTTGAATTGGTGTTGTCAGCACCACGCTCTCCCAAGTGAGCCAGCCGGCCATCCCTATATGGGATCCGAACCCAGGGCCTTGGTGTTATCAGCACCACACTCTCCCAAGTGAGCCACGGGCCAGCCCCCTTTGTTACCTTTGGGTTCCTACGAGTGAAAGGCCACCAGCGTCGGAGGAGAGGGCTGACCCAGCGCCTGAGGCGTTGGCACAGGCTCCTGCTCTGGGGTTTCCTGAGGCCTGAGCCTCGGCACTTCGGGACACAACAGGAAAGCATGTGTCTCTCTCCAGTGACTCCGGCCAAGTGAGCTGGGTAGGGGGCTGTGTCTGGATTGTGGGTGCCTGGCAACCAGGTTCCGAGTTCTGCTGGAGCTGCCTGCGCCCCTCCCCCGCCACGTGCTGACCGCACACAGTTACAGCAGCACAAGAGCCCTCACCCCTGGCCAGGCCTGGGTGTGGCCAGCACCCCAGCTTTGAGGAGACAGAGCTGGGCTCAGACCTGGCTCCCTCTTCCCAACTGTGTGACCCTGGATGGGTCACTGTGCCCCTCAGGCCATCGCACGCTCCACATCTGCTCTGGGGACTTTTCCAGCACCTGCTTCCCAGGGATGTCATCAGGTGTAGAGACCTATAAGTACCTGTATCACCTGTTACCCCAGGGGCTGGGGCCACACGTAGCTAATGCACACACCCAGCGATGGGAGAACTACAAGCAGGTGGCACAAGGAATGACCTGGTTCCACCGTGTGATCCGGGGAGTCACTTCCCCTCATGGCCTCATTTCCTAGTCTGCAGCACGGCAAGCTGAAATTAACGCAAACTCAGAAATCGTCCCCTCTGGCCCAACCTTCCAGTGGCTTCTTGTGATATTTAGATGGGGCCCAAGCGCCTCCTCTCTGCCTGTGTGGGGGCAGCGATCTCCACCTCCTGGTACCAAGTGGCTGTGTAATCCCCTCCCCTCAAAAGTGGACTGGACTCAGTGTCTGTCCTCTAAGGAAAAGAATCCAGGAGAACTGGTGAGTTGTCGCTTCCGAGATTGAGTTATGAGAAGTCTGTGCCTACTGTCTGGCTCTGCCTCTCCTGCCTGCTCTCTCTCTCTCTCTCTCGTTACTCCCTGTAGGGAAGAAAGGTGAGATATTATGAGCTGCCCTGTGAGAAGGCCCAGTGGCAAGGAACCAACAGAGTCCTGGCAACGGACAGAAAAGAACTGAGACCCTTGGCCCAAACCGCAGGAGCCAGTAACAGCCGACTGAGCTCAGAGGCGGGTCCTGCCCAGCAGAGCCTCAGTGGAGCCCCCAGCCCCAGCCTCCTGAGACACCCGGGGCAGAGGCCCCCACCGACCATGACTGGATCCGTGTCCACACAGCCTGTGTGACAGTAACATCTGCGGCTGTGAGTTGTGAGTTAGGGCCATGTTGTCACACTGCAATGGGTACCAGTGCAGCCTCCAGCTCTGGGTCCTGCCTCCCCCTTGTCCTGCCCCCCAGGGCCCGGTCTCACTCACATACACATAGTCCTTCATGGCAGTGTCCAGCATCACGAGGTCAGTGAGGAATGTCCCCAGGTAGGGAACAGTGCCCTGGATGACACCCTGTGGCATCGCAGAGTCCCGGCCAACAGACAGAACAGAACTGAGCCAAGGTCAGGGTTCGGATCCCTGGACCGGGAAGCGGCCGCCAGTTAGAAAAAAGAAAAGAAGGGTCAGCCCGTGGCTCACTTGGGAGAGCGTCGTGCTGACAACAGCAAGTCAAGGGTTAAGATCCCCTTACCGGTCATCTTTAAAAAAAAAAAAAAAGAAAGTATGTAAGAAAAAAGGAAAGAAAGAAGGAAAAGAACTGAGACCTTTGGCCCAAACTGCAGGAGCCAGTAACAGCTGAATGGGCTCAGAGGTGGGTCCTGCCCAGCAGAGCCTCGGTGCAGCCCACAGCCCCAGCCTCCTGAGACACCTGGGGCAGAGGAAGCCACTGACACCACCTGGATCTACGTCCACACAGCCTGTGAGACAGTAACGTCTGCTGCTGTGAGCTGTGAGTTAGGGCCATGTTGTCACGCAGCGGTGGGTACCAATGCAGCCTCCAGCCCCGGTCCCACCTCCCCTCGTCCCCTCCCCTCGTCCCCTCCCCAGCTCTGCAGCCACTCTGGCCTCCTTTGTATCCTCCTCTCT
>NW_007738569.1:20126-20685 GCF_000696425.1 Galeopterus variegatus | reverse complement strand
ACAGGAGGCTGTTTACTGTGACCCTCGTTGTGGGGTCCTCAGCTAGTAGCTGCTGGGCTCCCAGTTTGTGCAGGGGCGCCAAGTGCAGTCACATTTCACTTGTCCCCATAACTCCAGGTAAGGGGGGCTCCATCCCAGTTCACAGAGGAGGAAACTGAGGCTCGCATGGTAACACCTTCCCAAGGTCACCGGGTCTCTCTGACCTCACAACCCATGTCCCTAACCACGAGCTCCCACTGCCGCAGCCAGGGCAACATTCCCAGATTCCTCCATGGGCTCCACATGCACCTGCTCCCTGTAAACCAGGGGATTCTCTCACTTCCTCCAGGGAGACCAGGTGAGGGTCCACTCCCGAGGACACCCTTGTTCTGCTTGGGGGCTCCGGTCTGCAGTAGATGGGGTGGTGGTTGCACAGCACCGTGAATGCACGCAATTGTCCCTGAATTGTACAAGTTTCAGTAACTGAAAAGTTCAATTTTATTAAAAACCAAGTTCCTAATATCAATACAAACAACAATGGGCAACAGGAAAGGATGGTGGAGGCCACCAGCGTGGGGAC
>NW_007738569.1:16815-18363 GCF_000696425.1 Galeopterus variegatus | reverse complement strand
TTCTCCAGGGTGCCTGCCGTGACGGTCCCCACCCTGCAGGTGTCATCCAGGGCCTGGGCTGTCTCATTTTCATCCTGGGTGGGACAAGGAAGAGCAGATCACACAAAATCAGTAGCAAAACTCAGAGCCCCTGTCACCAGAATGGAAGTGAGGACAAGGACAGCGCACGGTGTGTTCCTGGATGTTCCTAAAGGTGTGTGAGAAGTGACCTTGCACTTGGACAGGCTGGGGGGACGTGGTGGTGGGGGAAGGGAGGAGGCCCGGACCCCTGGGATTGAGACTGTGGAGTGGGTCACCCCTGTCACCAGCTAGAGGCTGGCGGTGGCCTGGCCTGAGCTGCCCTGGCCTGGCTGCCCTGTGTTACCTTTGTTTGTTTTTTTAAAGATGACCAGTAAGGGGATCTTAACCCTTGACTTGGTGTTGTCANGCTGGTCGTCCTCCTCACGGTCAGGGCAGAAGAAGCCGTACCTAGAGGAGGTCAGGAGGGCATCACGTCTAACGCCCTGTGTCCACTGCCTGCCAGGAGCACTAGTGGGACTGGGTGACGCCTCGACTAGAAGGGAAGCCCCGGAGGGCAGGGACTGTCTGCTCCCTTCACTGAATCACGCTAAGTGCCTGGAAGTGCCTGCATACAGTAGGCGCTTCGTGTATGTTTGCTGAATGAATGAGCTGTAACCAGCTCATTCTCAGGTTACTGAGTGGGCCTGGGGCACCTCGGCCAGTCCCAGGTGTCCCTGCTCTGGCTACACCCAGGACAGACAGGGACCCTCACATGGAACCTGGAACCTCCTCTACGAATGGGAAACCGCTTTGCCCGAGGCCACGTGTGAGGGACGCTGCAGGCAGAGAGCGTCTCCACGGGGACGGAAAATCAGGAGCAAGAAGCAGCAGCACTCGGGACAGCATGTCCCACAGGGCCGGGCATGGCGGCTCTTTCCACGGCTCACCCCACTGTCCTTACAACAGCCCTAGGAGGGGGTCCTCTGAGCNGCCCTGCACATGCACAGAACCTTCTAGATCACCAGGGATGAATGGCCTCATCAAGGCTCCTACATCTATCTTATTTCCTTATTCTCTCTATTAAATTTGTGACTACCATGCCTTGGATTTGGGAAGTCTAGGTGGACATGGTGGTGATGACCTGTACATGTCCCCTGAGCCCACCTGGGTCCCCGCACATCTGGGAACCACTCCCTTGCAGGCCACAGCATCTCCCTTGAACACCTGCATCCCTCGCCTCTGCCTGAGNGTGAACTGGGTGAGGAGGCAGGACCTTGTGTGGCCAGGTAGGGTGCAGGCAGCCTGTCCCAGTGCCGGGGAGAGCTGCAGACCAGGGAGACCGGCAGGGTCAGGCCACTGAACAGTTGAAGGTGAGTAAATCAGCAAAAAGATAACATAGGAGCCAGCCCGTGGCTCACTTGGGAGAGTGCGGTGCTGACAACACCAAGGCCACAGGTTTGGATCCCATGTAGGGATGGCCAGTTAAGTCACTTGGGTGAGCGTGGTGCTGACAACACCAAGTCAAGGGTTGAGATCCCCTTACCGGTC
>NW_007738569.1:13781-14850 GCF_000696425.1 Galeopterus variegatus | reverse complement strand
CCTTGTGCCAGTGGACATCGACTGTCCCGAGTGTTAACAACTGCTCTCTGGGGTGCCCTGATGTGTGTCCTCTGCCCTGACCTGTGTCCCCTGCCCCATGGGCCAAATGTCCAGGTGACCAGTGATGGGGGCCCCCACCTCTCAAGGCTGCCAGAGCGAGCTACCCTGTGCCCCCTGGATGGGCCCCTGACCCCGTCTCTCCTCTCCACAGGTAAACAGCGTCTACAGCTTCCAAAGGCTAACAGGTGGCATAGGGTTATTTTGGTGGTGATCAATGGAATATTCTGGAGGAGAGTCTTGCTTTGCATGGGGACTTTGATAGATTTGGTATCAGGCCAATTCCCTCAGACTAACACGTATAAATTCTCCCGGGCTTGGCTTCATCCTTCAGTCCACCCAAGAGTCCTTCTGGAAGAGCTTAGGAATCCTTTGGGAAAATCATCAGGGCTTCAAACATCTTAAACACAACAAGACGCCTCCTGGACTCTGCACCTCTTCACGTTCTCCATCTCCCACTCCCACACCATTGAGTCTGTGCACACGCAGGCTGGGTTCAGGGAGTGGGGAAGCCACACCCCGGAGTCAGCCACATCCGGGCCTTGGGCAAGTGCTTCCCTCTCCAGGGCCTCAGTTTCCTCATTTGTAAAGTGGGGCTCACAGCAGCAACTTTCCCCTAGATGACAAGTCATGCATGTGCCTGGCCAGGTGCTGCACATAGTAGCAGCACAGGAAGGGGCTGTCACCATCATTAGCATCATTATCTGTGCTTCTCCGTTTTCAGCGAAGGCGGCCCATCCCCCTGGTGACAGGGCAGTCTGCAGCCAGTGTGGTCAGGGACCACAGCCCAGTTTCTTTCCTGTGCCACAGACGCCACTGCCTGCAATGTCACTGTGCAAATCACTGCCTGCTTCTTCTTCCTGAGCCCCATTCTTGGCACACAGGGGACAGGCACTTAACACCTCTCATGACAATGACTGACAGCTACAGGTTCCTGTACCTCCAACTGAGACAGGAGGCTGTTTACTGTGACCCTCGTTGTGGGGTCCTCAGCTAGTAGCTGCTGGGCTCC
>NW_007738569.1:8315-8842 GCF_000696425.1 Galeopterus variegatus | reverse complement strand
TCTCGTATGTCTCTTCTGCACGTGGGAGCACAGTGCTGTCTTTTCTCTCCCACGTGCCTACAGTGTGTGGGTTTGTGGAAGCTCTTTGCATATTGCAGATGTGATCCCTTCTGCCTGAGACACGAGTCACAAGCTCTTGCTCCTGGCTTTTTGTTTCTTCCTTTCCAAGTTATGGTGCTTTCTCTCCCCACACCCCCTGAGCATGAAGATGTCAGTTCTTCCCACATTGACCACTAGACTCAACACAGTTCTGAAAAACTTCCATGGCAGATACCACTGTGTGGAATTGGATGAGCTGATTTTAAAATCTATGTAGAAATACAAAGGACCAAAATAGGGTCAGAAGAATCTTGAGGCACGATATTGGAGGACTCCCCTCTGAGATATTCAGACGTATTACAAAGTATGTTCTGCAAATGGATCGACATACAAGAATCAGTTCATGTGTGACCACAGCAGCAGAGCGTAGGACAAGCCACATGAAGCCATTGAGGAAGAAAGAAGCATTTGAAAAGATTCAACGTTTT
>NW_007738569.1:6089-6466 GCF_000696425.1 Galeopterus variegatus | reverse complement strand
GAGGCCTGGCTCTTTGTGACCCAGATGCCCTTGGGCAGGTCCCTTAACCCCTAGGGGCTCAGTGCCCACCCCCATGCAATGGGGTGGTAATATCACCTACAGCTGCATCCCAGGCGACCAGAATGACTTCAGAGGACAGACAGTGAGCTCCCCTCTCATGCATCACTTGAGCCTCCACCTCAGCCCAGAAGGCGTCCTGGAGCATGCATTAGCACTGGGGACAAGATCCCTGCCGAGGAGGGACACAGAGCCAGGCATGCGAATATATACTAACCCTTGGCCAAGCATTTTCAGCTCTAGCCGTGCAGACTCCACCTGGGTCTGTGGGGATAGGGCCCGACTCCGGGACAGGCACACCAGGACGTGCCAGGTGCTCC
>NW_007738569.1:0-513 GCF_000696425.1 Galeopterus variegatus | reverse complement strand
GTCCAGGGGCTCAGTCGCTCTGCTGGGGTTGGGGGTGTGTCCAGGTTCACCTTGCCCAACCCACAGGTGTTTGTTTTGGTTTTTTAAACCTAACGGAGCAGGGAGGAGTTGGGAACAAAAGCAACCAAAACCCCGGCGAGCAGGAGGCCATGTTGAAGATGGGCTATGGGGACAAAGAGCCATCAAGGGTGATGGGTTGGGGCCACCCTCCCCCAGCCCTCCTGCAAAAACTCAACACTCCTGAGAGGTCAGCTGGGACTTGAACTCCTGCCTGGAGCCCCACCCAGCATTGGCCTGGGTGCCCTGGACCCCCGCAGGGCTCAGGGACATGAGAAGGACTGTGTAGGGAGGGAGCAGCTGGAATCCGGTCATAAGAATTAATACTGCTGTGTCCACAGTCCCACCTCCCACCCCACCTCACTGAGCTGCACGGCAGCCCCTGGACGTCCCCAGGGAGGCAGGACTCGAGGCCCAGAGACTGAAGGGAGACCCCGCACCCAGGCCAGCTGTGCC
>NW_007738568.1:42763-43014 GCF_000696425.1 Galeopterus variegatus | reverse complement strand
GAAAAATGATAGAATACAAATACAATATCACATCAAAGCCAAATTGTGCAAAAAGAAAATCATGACCATGCCACAAATAATTATTCTTAAAAACAAAGAATAAGAAATATGACTAAATTTATCTTTGCTATACATCTAAAATAATGTTCAAAGACATTTGATAAATCCCAAATTGGAGGTCATGGAAGGTGAATTACTCAAAATGAAAAAAATCATTTTACCCTAATTCTCACACTTTATATATTCTCTCT
>NW_007738568.1:42142-42613 GCF_000696425.1 Galeopterus variegatus | reverse complement strand
TTTTTGTTGTTGAATAGTATTCCATCGTATGGGTATACCACATTTGTATATCCATTCCTGAATGGTTGGACATTTAGGTTGCTTACACTTTTTGGCTATTTTGAATAACACTGCATTGAACATTCATGTACAAGTTTCTTCCCAGACATATGTTTTCATTTCTCTTAGGCATATACTTAGGAGTGGAATTGCTAGACTATGTTTAAATTTTATTTTTTAGGAATTATGAAACTATTTTTCAAAGTAGATACCCCATTTTACATTCCAACCACTTATGCATCAGGGTTTGAATTTATCCACATTATCATCACCAATTTTAATCATTTGTCTTTTTGATGTATAAATGGTTTTTTTATTATATAGAGTGTGTGTAATTGTTCTCATTGTGATTTTGTGTATATTTCCCTAATGACTTATGATGTTGAACATCTTTTCATGTGCTTATTGACTATATGTATATCTTCTCTGGAG
>NW_007738568.1:39625-42051 GCF_000696425.1 Galeopterus variegatus | reverse complement strand
TATCCACATTATCATCACCAATTTTAATCATTTGTCTTTTTGATGTATAAATGGTTTTTTTTATTATGTAGAGTGTGTGTAATTGTTCTCATTGTGATTTTGTGTATATTTCCCTAACGACTTATGATGTTGAACATCTTTTCATGTGCTTATTGACTATATGTATATCTTCTCTGGAGAAATGTCTATTCAAGTAGTTTGCCCATTTTTAAAATTAGGTTATTTCTTCTTTTTTCTCTTGTGTTGCAAATGTTCTTTCCATACTCTGTATACTAGTCTCTTATCAGACATATACTTTGCAAATATTTTTATCCATTCAGTGAGTTGGCTTTTCACATTCTTAATAATGTGCTTTGAAAAACAAAAGTTTTTAATTTTGAAGAAGTTCAATTTATCTAATTTTTTTTGATGCTTGTGATTTCCTATCACATCTAAGAAACTATTGCCTAAAACAGGGTATAAATGTTTGCACATAGTATTCTTCCAAGAGCTCTATTATTTTAGCTCTTACATTTAGATCTTTGATCCATATTGAGATAATTTTGTGTGTGATACGAAGTAGGGTCAAATTTCATTTGTATGCCTGTGGATATCACTTCATCCTAGCACCATTTCTTGAAGAAAAAATTCTTCCTTCATTGGACTGTTTGGCACCCTTGCTGAAAATTAATAGACCATAAATGTGAGGGCTTATTTCTGGAATCTCAATTATGTTCCATTGATCTTTGTGACTTTCCTTATGCTGGTACCACAATGTCTTGGTTACTGTAGCTTTGCAATAAATTTGGAAATAGGAAAGTGTGAGTCTTCCCAACTTTGTTCTTTTTTTAAAGATTATTTTGGTTTTCTGAGCTCCTTAAATTTACATTTGAATTTCAGGATCAGCTTGTAAATTCTGCAAAGAAGCGAGCTGAAATTTTGATAGGGATTATTGATGCTTTCATAAGTTTGCCAATTAATGGTCATGAAATAACTTTCTACTTATTTAGATCTTCATTAATTTCTTTCAACAACGTCTTGTAATTTTCAGTGTGTACATTTTATGCTCTTCTCTTAAATTTATTCCTAAGTATTTTAATATTTTTGATACTATTATAAGTGAAATTATTTCTTAATTTCATTTCAAATTGATCATTGCCATATGTAGAAATACTATTGATTTTTGTATATTGATCTTGTACTCTGCATCTTTGCTGAAGTCAATGTTAATATTAGCCCTCATAGTTTTGAGTGTTTGTTTGTGTATTCCTTAGAATTTTCTACAGATGCATTTTGTATATCCTAAGATAAATTTATGTATATATTTTGATACATTTAAAATTTAATAACTGCATCAGTCAGGCTCCTTCAGAGAAACAGAACCAATAGGATTAGATAGATAGATAATAGATAACAAGATATATTTTAAGATAAAAAGATTTGTTTTAAAGAATTGGCTCATGGAATTGTTAGGGCTGGAAAATCTGAATCCTGTAGGACAGGCCAACAGGCTAGAAACTCAGGCATATTTTATGCTGCAATTTTGAGGCAAAACTTCTCTGGAAAACCTAATTTTTGCTCTTAAAATCTTTGACTGATTAGATGAGGCCCACCCATCTTATCAAGGATACTTTCCTTTACTTAAACTGAGTATAGATGGTAACTACATCTACAAAATATCTTCATAGCAACATGTAAATTATTGTTTGATTTAAGTTGACATTTAAGACTGACCATTACAGTAACCAAAATATTATTGCTATGTACGTTTTTAGCCATATCATTTTCTGTATTTTCAGTAAAATTTCAACTATACCAGGGCCAAACTAGAAAAAAAACTAAAAGTTCTCTGATATTTTAAGAAAAATCTACAAGTTAATTTCTTTTTTTTTACAAGTTAAAAATTTTCCCTACGTAGGGTAAATTGATTAGACACATGTTCTCAAAATTGGGCTTTAGGCACTATATTTTCCCCCCTTAACAATTATGAGAGCTCCATGCAAAGAATTTTATTCTTGTCTCTGGAGTGACAATGAAGAGAGACTTACCTAGACTTTTGTCCCTTCTCACGGTTCTTCCCATATCAGTTCATTTTCTTCTGGAATAAAAATAACCCTGCCTGTATTTAAGGAAGCATGGTGCGATGGGCCATTCATTCACAGAGTGGCGGTGGGGAAATCTTCAGGTCTAAACTTTGTTTAGAGTGTGCATTCAGAAATACTCCTGCTTTCTCTGTGTTTTGCTGGGAATAGCTGGGTGGTCTTTAAACAGTAGGTGAAGGGTGAATGAGTGAAGAAAGCAATCCATTCTGGTCTCCAAAACTGGCCATTACCTCACCCCCTGCTGGGTCAGCATCTCCAAGAGGGAAAAGATGAGGCAGTTATAAGAAAGAACAGCTATAGAATAGCTATAAAATGTTTATAGAACATCTATAAAATGACTCCTGA
>NW_007738568.1:37046-38368 GCF_000696425.1 Galeopterus variegatus | reverse complement strand
CCCCCCCCCCCCCACCCGACTTATTAAACATTTAATAGGATTTTCCTCTGAGAAATATGAATTAAGCTAAGAAAATACTGGAAATAAGTATAAAAAGATCGGGAATTTCCAAAGCTCTAGGCCCAGTAAATGTTGTGTAATTTCTTTCTATTATTCAATACATTTTAAGAAGTTAGGATGTATAACAAATTTAAACAATTTTTGAATGATTTTGACTGATATTTCAACTATAGTGTGATGGTGCCAGATGAATTATTTCTGCCTCACACTAAATTGACTAATTCAGTAATTAGAAAACTCATGTCTATTTAGTTCCTCACAAAATTTCACTTATAAAATTTCCAGTATTATTACTTTCAATAACTAATAAGAATATTGTAAATAAATATAGTGTAATAGTTATTATATACTTGTATATTATATATATATGTACTATATATAATTAATAATATTGTAAGTATTATTACTTAAAATAATATTGAAATTTTCTTGCTTTTGTGACTTGGGTTATCATTTTTATTCTCTCCAAAAAGATTGTGAGAAAATTAAACAGATTTTTCCTTTTTAATCATATTCCAGTCTGACTCTCTTTTAATATTGTGCTTTGATAAACTGGTGAGCCATAAGGCTTAGGAATACCAATCTCAGCACATAGAATAGATCCTCATGTCCCAACACAGCCTACATGTGATGCGCATCTTTCTCAAAATAATGGAGAAAATAAAAGGTAGCAATAGGCTTTCTGTAAAATTAATTACTAAGAAAAAAAGCCAAAATGATGTTATCTCAGGTTATGTGTTTTTACTTTCTAGAATATAATTAACTCAAAATCTGTGACTTTTGTTTTGTCAGTATTCAAATGACATCAGTTGGTTCCATCATTGCCCTTTGTCAACTCATGTTTTCAGAGAGAGCATTTTGGAAGATTCTTTTATCAAAAGGTAGATTCTTCATTGCCATTAATGTAATCACTCTAAGACTAGACATCTGATATGTGATGTTAGGTGATAGTTTGTTGCCGCTCCTTATTAATATGTCACTGTTTAATAGAATCTCATATCAAGACTAGACTTAAAAAAATTATTTTATGTTATGAAATGCAATTTCTATATAAGTCTCTAATCTAAATCATTATGTAATCTCTTCTATAAAAATGTTTGCATAGTTTCTTATATTTATTTATTTTTTAAATTTTTATTATTGATATGATTTTGGATTGACAAATATATATTTTTCTTAACATCACTTTATTTTTATTTTATTTTAAATTTAATTTTATTTTGTCAATATACAATGTGGTTGATTATTGTGGCCCATTACTG
>NW_007738568.1:34639-35538 GCF_000696425.1 Galeopterus variegatus | reverse complement strand
AATGCCTATTTAGCTCTTTTGCCCATTTTTTAATTGGGTTACTTGTTTTTTTCTTGTAAAGGTTGTTTCAGTTCCTTGTATATTCTTGATATTAATCCTTTGTCAGATATATATTTTGCAAATATTTTCTCCCACTCTGTTAGTGGTCTTTTAACTCTGTTAATTATTTCTTTTGCTGTGCAGAAGCTTTTTAGTTTGATACAATCCCATTCGTTTATTTTTCCTTTGGTTGCCTGTGCTTTTGGTGTTGTATTCATGAAGTCTGTGTCCCGTCCTACTTCCTGAAGTGTTTATCCTATGTTTTCTTTAAGAAATTTTATTGTTTCAGGGTGGAAATTTAATTCTTTTATCTATTTTGAGTTGATTTTAGTATATGGTGAGAGGTATGGGTCTACTTTCATTCTCCTGCATGTNTCAAGGAATTGTAATTGTTGTGTCTTCTTCCCTCCCCTGCCCCCAGGTTGTTTGGGTATTTATTTATCTATTTTTAGCTCCCACAAATAAGTGAGAACATGTGATATTTCTCTTTCTCTGCTTGACTTGTTTCACTCAATATAATTCTCTCTGGGTCCATCCATGTTGTTGCAAATGGCAGAATTCTTTTTTATAGCAGAGTAGTATTCCATTACGTAGATATACCACAGTTTCCATATCCATTCATCTGATGATGGACATTTGGGCTGGTTCCAACTCTTTCCTATTGTAAAGTGTGCTGCCATGAACATTGCAGAACAGGTATACCTCCGACTTGATGATCTCCATTCCTCTGGATATATTCCCAGCAGTGGGATAGCTGGGTAATATGGTAGATCTATCTACAATTGTTTAAGGAGCCTCTATACCATTTTCCATAGAGGCTGCCCCATTTTGCAGTCCCACCAACAATGTATGAGAGTTCC
>NW_007738568.1:18659-33789 GCF_000696425.1 Galeopterus variegatus | reverse complement strand
ATCAGTGTGTCTGTTTTTATGCCATCACCATGCTGCTTTGGTTATTATAGTTTGTAGTATAGTTTAAAGTCAGGTAGTGTTATGCCTCCAGCTTTATTTTCTTTGCTCAGAATTGCTTTGGCTACGTGTGGTCTTTTGTTATTCCATATAAATGTCTGAATAGTTTTTTTCCATTTCTGAGAAATATGTCATTGAAATTGTGGTGGGGATTATATTGAATTTGTATATCACTTTTGGTAGTATTGACATTTTCACAATCTTGAATCTTCCAATCCAAGAGCATGGGATATCTTTCTATCTTCTTGTGTCCTCTTTAATTTCTCTCAGCAGTGGTTTGTAGTTCTCAGATGGAGATTTTTCACTTCCTTGGTTATCTCAATTCTTAAGTATTTTATTTTTCTGGTGGCTATTGTAAATGGGCAAGCTTTCTTGAATTCTCTTTCTACATGTTCACTATTGGAGAATAGAAATGCTACTGATTTTTGTGTGTTGATTTTATATCCTGCTACTTTGCTGAAATCATTTATCACCTCCAAGAGTTTTTTTGTAGAGGCTTTAGGCTGTTCGATATATAGGATCATGTCATCTGCAAAGAGGGACAGTTTGACTTCATCTTTTCCAATCTTGATGCCCTTTATTTCCTTCTCTTCTCTGATTGCTCTGGCTAATACTTCCAACACTGTGTTGAACAGGAGTGATGAGAGTGGGCATCCTTGTTTAGTTCCTGTACTTAAAGGAAAAGCTTTCTGCCTTTCCACATTCAAGATGATATTGGCAGTGGGTTTATCATACATTGCTTTAATTATGTTTGGATACTTTCCATTGATACCTAACTTATAGAGAGTCTTTGTCCAATTGGTCTAGAGTGTTTTTTAGATCTTGTGTTTCTCTATTGATTCTTTGCCTAGATGATCTGTCCAATATTGATAGTGGGATGTTCAGGTCCCCTGCTGTTATGGTATTAGCATCTATTTCCTTCTTTAAGTCTCACAGAGTTTGCTTTATAAATCTGGCTGCTCTGACATTGCGTGCATGTATATTTATGATTGTTATGTCTTCTTGATGGATCAATCCTTTTATCATTATGTAGTGGCCCTCCTTATCAGTTTTATGGTTTTTAGTTTAAAGTCTATTTTGTCAGATATAAGAATAGCTACTCCATCTTGTTTTTCATTTCTGTTTGCATGCTAAATTTTTTTCCATCCTTTCACTCTTAGTCTATGTTAGTCTTTACAGGTGTGGTGGGTCTCTTGAATGCAGTATATAGTTGTATCCTCCTTTTTAATCCAGGCAGTCAGTCTGTGTCTTTTGATTGGGGAATTTAATCCTTTTACATTGAGTTGTTATTGAAATGTGTTGATTTAGTCCTAGCATTTTAGTGATTTTTGTTTGGAGGTCTTAAGTGTCTTTTATTCCTTTCTTTGTGATTTACTGTTTGTTTTCTCTATTTGTTGGTTCCTTGGGTTGTAGATAAATTTTTTTTTTTCCCTTCATCATTGCCATTTTTATTTTACTAGTGGGCTTTGATTTTTCTTGAGTTTCTATGGCAGTGGTAGTTATTTTTCAAGTACCAAACCTAGCACTCCCTTGAGTATTTCTGGTAAGGGTGGTCTTGTGCTAGTGAACTCCTGCAGTTTTTGTTTGTCTGAGAAATAGACTATTTGTCTTTAATTTCAGAAGGATAGCCTTGTGGGGTAGAGTATTCTTGGCTGGCAAACTCTGTCTTTTAGTATTTTGAATATATCATCCCATTCCTTTCTGGCTTTTGGGGATTTTGTGATGAAAAGTCTGATGTTAGTCTGATTGGGGCTCCCTTATAGGTGATTTGATGCTTCTCTCTTGCAGCTTGGAAGATTCTCTCTTTGTCTTTGAGTTTTGCCAATTTGAGTATAACATGTCTTGGAGAAGGCCTTTTTGGGCTGAATAGTTTGGGGATCTTTGAGCTTCCTGAATCTAAAGATCTGTGTCTTTTCCTATACCTGGGAAGTTTTCTGCCACTATTTTGTTGTATATGTTTTCAATACAATCTCCTTTTTTCCTCCCCTTCTGGAATACCCATGACTCGGATATTTGAGTGCTTGAGGTTATCTCTCTTAGATTTTCTTTAATGTTTTTAATTCTTTTTTTGTTCTTTTTTTTTTTTTTTTGTCTGCCTGAGTTATTTCAAACAGCCATCTTCAAGGTCAGAAGTTCTCTCTCCTGTTCCTGCAAGCCTGCTGGTTAAACTCTCTGTTGTGTTTTTTATTTTGTTGAATGAGTTCCTCATTCAGCTAGCTCTGCTACATTCCTTTTCAGGGCATTGATTTCCTTGTACATTTCTTCTTTCAGGTCCTGTATAATTTTCCTCATTTCATCGTGTTGTCTAGCTGAGTTTTCTTGTATCTCATTTAGTTTCCTTAGAATTAACACTTGAAATTCCTTCTCAGACATTTGAAGTGCTTCTTGTTCTATAGGATCTAGAGTTTGAGAATTATTACCCTTCACTTGTGTGCTGTCTTGATTTTTCATATTTCTGGTATCTTTCCTTTGATGTTTAGTCACTGTGGCAGGGAATTTCTTGGTCCACTGGTTTTACACTGTTGTCTGGCTAGGATGCTGCTGGGGCTGCCAATGTGGTATGGCTGCCTCGGTGTCTGCTTGCTTGCCCACTAGTGCCTTGGGTGTGTGGTCGCCTTGTGTCTTGGGCCTCTCTGGGGAGGTATCTCCCTGTTCAGTATGCACTTGGCTGGGCCAGGGATGGAGTCAGGTGGCGGCAGTGAGGCCTTCCTGCTGGGCCATGCACTTGCACCACAGTGCATGTGGTCTCCAAGGATCTTCTGCTTCCCTGAGTGGGCGCCTCTCTGATCGGCGTCCACTCCTGGCTTGACAAATATTAATGGTACACATTTATGTGGTACAATGTGATGCTTTGATATATGTATACAATGTGGAATGATTAAATCAAGCTTATGAACTTACTCATTATCTCATTTGCCTATCAGTTTTTATGGCAATACATTTGAAATTCACTCTCTTAGTTATTTTGAAGTATACAATACCTTCTTGTTGATGATTATTGTACCCTTCTATGCAATAGATCTCAAAACATATTTTTCCTTTCTATCTCAAATTTTACACGATTTGGTCAACAACTCCCAATTCCCTTACTCCCCACCTCACCCCCAGTCTCTGGTTACCATCATTCTAACTCTACTTGTATGAGTTCAACTTTATAAAATTCCACATATAAGTGAGAACATGTGGTACTTGTCTTTGTGTGCTTAGCTTATTTAGCTTAGCTTAATGTTCTGCAGATTCATCCACTTTGTTGCAAATGACAGGATTTCCCTATTTTTTGACACTAAATAGTATTCCATTGTATAGATAGATAGATAGATAGATAGATAGATAGATAGATAGATAGATAGATATAGATATAGATATCACATTTTCATATCCATTTCATCCCTTAATGGATGATTAGGTTGATTTCATATCTTTGCTATTGTAAACAATTCTGCAATGAACATGGGAGTACAGATATTCTTTTGGCATATTTATTTCAATTCCTTTGGATGTATACCCAGAAGTGGGATTGCTGAATCATGTGGTAGTTCTATTTTAAGTTTTTGTGAGGAGCCTTCATACCATTTTCCATAGTGTCTGTACTAATTGGCATTCCCACCAACAATGTATATTAGTTCCCTACCAACACTTGTCTTTCAGGTTTCTGATAATAGCCATTGTAACAGGTGTGAGGTAGCATCACATTGTGGTTTGAATTTGCATTTCCCTAATGATTAGTGATACTGAGCATTTTTTATGTATATATTGGACATTTGTATGACTTCTTTTGAGAAATGTCTGTTCTGTTCCTCTGCCCATTTTTTAATTGTATGGTTTTCCTGCTATTGGGTTAATATTATATATAGAAAACCTCACAGACTCCACTAAATATCTATTAGAATTGTTGGACATATTCAGTAAAGTTTCAGGATACATGGCCAATATCCAAAAATCAGTAGTGTTTCTGTATACTAATAACAAACTATCAAAACAGGAAATTAAGAAACCAATCACATTTACAATAGCAACAACTAAAAAATTAAATACTTAAGTGTGAATTTAACCAAGGAGGTAATAGATCTTTATGCTAAAAACTATAAAATACTGATAAAAGAAACTGGAGGAAACATAAACACATAAAAGATATTCTGTGTTCATGGATTAGAAGATTTAATATTGTGAAAATGTCCATATTACCCCAAATGAACTACAGATTCAATGCAATTCCTATCAAAATTTCAATGTCATTTTTCACAGAAATAGATAAAGCAATCCTTAAATTTGTATGGAATCACAAAAGACTCCAAATAGCCAAGGAAATCCTGTACAAAAAGAACAAAGATAGAGGCATCACACTTCCCGATTTCATTATATATTATAAAGAGATTGTAATCAAAACAGCATGGTACTGGCCAAAAACAGACAGATCAATCAATGGAACATGATAGAGTACATAATTAAACTCACATATTTATGGCCAATTGATTTTCGGCAAAGCTGCCTAGAACACATATTGGGGAAAGGGTGGTATCTTCCGTAAATGATGTTGGGAAAACTAGATATCCTCACAAAGAAAAATGAGATTGAAACTTTGTCTCACACCATATACAAAAGTCAACTTAAAATGGATTAAAGACTTAAATGTAAGACCAGAAACTGTAAAACTATTAGGAGAAAATATAGTGGGAAAGTTCCATGAAATTGGTCTGAGAAATAATTATTTTAGACATTACCCCAGAAGCATAGGCAGCACAAGCAAATATAGACAAAATGGAATGGCATCAAGCTAAAACGTTCTGCACAGAAAAGGAAACAAGGAAGAGTAGAGACAACCTACAGAATGGGAGAAAATGTTTGCAAATCATACATCCGACAAAGGATTTACTATGCAAATTATGTAAGGAAATCAAACAACTGAACAGCAAGAAAGTAAAATTTCTTTACATAAAATTTCTATCATGAAAAACATATATGTCTATGGTAGAAAATGCAAACAAAACATTATACAGAAGAAAATTTGATGACTGTCATTCTAGATATCTCGTTATACATTTAGGTAATATTTTTTCATTAGCAATATTGCTTTGTAAACTTTTCTTTTTTTTAACAGGCTTCACGTTAAATTTGTGGCTATTTGCATAAACAAATATAAGCATTCATCATAACTATAAAGCCTATGTTATATTCTAGTATATGGATGTATCAATTTATTGAACCAAATAACAACTGATATTTATAATTCACTATTTTTAAATAGAACCATAAAGAATAGCTAGATACATAAGAATACATCTTTGCAAATTTATGCCATTATTTATAATGGCATACATTTCTAATATTGGAAATTCTCAGGCAAAAAGTGTTCACATTTTAAACTTAGAAAACAAATATGTATTGCAAAAAGGGCTTTCAAATAGGGTGTGTCTGCTTATACTCCTACAAGTGGTCCAAAGCCAATGCCTGTTATCTCACAGCCTAGCCAACACTGAAGTTGGCTAACATTTCATATTTTTTAAAAAACTTTATAGGTCAAAATAGCCTGTTTTCTTTTTCTTTTTTTTTTTTTTGAGTTTTAAGGAGGTTATTTTATGCATTGGTTATATGTATTTGTTTTGTGAAGTTGCTTATTTTCCTATTAATTTTTTTATCACTTTAACTACTTGCTTTGTTTTGTACCAATTTATAATTTTAGACTTTTTTGGATTTTAAAGTTTTCAATTAATTTTTATTTTAAATAATAAAAATCCATCAATTTTTACATCTGTGTTTTTTGCAATTCACATGTATTCCACTGCATCTCAGAACTAGTTTCTAGCTAAAATAAGTGGTTTTAGATATTTTATATGTATGAAGACGTGAATTAGCTCAGACATTGGAATGGAGATTTTTCTTGATTTCATAGTTTAGGAAAAGTGTATGAGTAATAAGCTTTCTTGTTTTTCTTATATAATAAGGTATTTTCATTCTTATCAGTGAAAACAAAACTAGAATCATTTCTGAATCCTTGTTTTGCATTATTTCCTACCATCAAAATTGTATACATATTGTTTCATCTTATCTGTCATCCAATATTATTAGATAATTGTGGCCATCCGACTTTCTATTCCTTGTAGATGATCCAATTAATCTGCCAGTATAATTATAAAATTCTTTTTATAAATCTATGCATGAGGATATGAATTTTAATTTATTTCCTTTCTTCAGTTATTCCTGACTTGAGGTAAGGCATGTTAATCTGAAAACACATAAATTTAGAAAAAAAAAATGTTTTTATTGCTCTTGGAATATATATATTTTTAAGATATGCCAACCAATATTCTGGAATTTTGTTTGTTGCCTGTCTTTTAAACCTATTTATCAGTCAAGGCTCTCCATAACCACTGGGATGTTTATCTCTCGTCAAGAAGAGAGAGTTACTTCAAGGAATTGGCTTCAGCAATTGTGGGGCCTGGTAATCCAAAAATCCATAGGTCAGACTGGTACGTCTCTCTGGTAGTACTGACACTGCAGTCTTGAAGCAGAATTCTTCAGGGAAACCTTAGTTTTGCTCTTAGACCTTCATCGGAGTGAATCAGGCCCACTCATATTGTGAAGAATAATCTCCTTCAGGTAAAGTCAAATATTGTTGATGTTAACCACATCTATTAAATACCTTCACAGCAGCAAACAGATTAGTGTTTAATTGAGTAAGTGTGTACTATAACCTCGTAAGGTGACACATAAAACTAACCCTCACACCTACCATTCTCTGACTTTTCATCCTTATTCTTTTCTGTGTTTTTATAGAGATTTTTATTCTTTCTTAAGCCTGAACTGTATCACTGATTCTTATTAGATTTTGTTTATTCTTTGTTTATTCTTATTAGATTTGTTTTTGTATTCTGTTATTAGATTTTGATTATGTGATTGCATTTTTTCCTCTTTAATTCATTTACTTTGCTCTCCTCCTTCTATTTAATCTTATTTTGGTCTTATTTGACACTAAAAACAATTAGTCAACCTAATTTTAATATGTTTTCTGGAACAAATATTATTTTTCAACAAAGGAGGATCTATAGGAGGATCTTATCCTTTACTTCTCATGTTTCTAATTTTCCTGCTGAAGAATTTTTGTTTTAGACTTTAGTAACTTTTCCTCTTTTCACATCTTTAGATTGGAACAATTCTGTTCAATCTTGTCATCAAATCCAAAATAATGGAGCTAGAATCTCCTTAACTCTTTGAGTATTGATTGAGTATTCTTTCACTTTAGTTTATTGTGTTCTCCAATTTTTGAGTCAATTAGCTGTCTCAGAGGTTTAAAGTAAGGGCTTGGAGCCAGGTATTTTGAGGATATTTACACCATATATGTTGTCTCCAAAACAGTAAAAACTTCTGCACTAGAGGGATCAGCTCAGACAAAGCTTTCACTGGAGTTTCTGAAGAGTATCTCTTAGGATTTGGCCTATTCTGCTACTTTAGAAAGAGTCAGCTACTGTGGTAAGAATTTATGTAGATAAAACTTGTACTGTTTATAACTAAGTTTGTTTTGTGAAATGCATAAAGTGGTTTCTCAGGTTAATTTTGTCCACAAAATTAAAGTTCTAATTTTTTTCCTGTCTCTGAAACTTCTTACTGGACATCACTCTTCTGGAAGCTGAGTGCAGATCACAAAGATGACCTTCCAATCCTGACCTCTCCTTCACACTTACCGCAATGTTTATAACACATTGATAAATGGAATTTTAAAAGGTTAATACTCATTTCTTCAAACCATGTCCTTAAATATACACCACTCATATAAGAATTATTAGAATGAATCTATAAAATAACTCTATATAAATTCAACATAATATATAGAGATAAATAATTAAACTCTCTGTTAACCATAGTTATGCTTCTCCAGTTTGGAGCACATTGTGTTTTGTGGTAGCTACTTTTCAAAAGTCATGCTAAATGGATGTGGCCACCTCACTTCCCACCCCACATAATATTGTCATCTCTAATTTTAGTTCTTTTGTTTCATTTGATGTATTTTAAGGAATGTTCTCCAAATGTGCACTATGCTGACTGAACATTTATTACATTTTTTTCTAAAAACATTTCACTTTTTGAGTAAACTCTAAGCTGAATATGTGGTTTAAATTGTTAGCTTGGAAGTACATGAGGTAAACAGAAAGTTCCTAGACAGTAATCTTCACTTTCCTAGTGTGATTTATAAAATTTCATACAATAAAATAATTATCTTTAGAAAAATTTATGATTTTAAAATAATATTTTGTTGAAGGTACAAATGTTTTGGAAATGAACATTTTACTCATTTTCTAGAAAGAGCAATTTAGAAATTGGAGAAACTAATTATTGTTATTTATTATTTATTATTATGTTATTTATTATTATTGTTATTTATTGTCATTTCTATGTGTACAACTTTACATGTGTCTAATTGTCACAACAAAAATTTGTTGTGTGTAATTTTAAGCTCATTTGGAAAAAAGCATGGTGGCATACCTAGTAAGTGGAGGAGTACGGATTTTCCCAAGGTAAATAACTAGACTGTTTTTGGTCTCATTTTTCTGTTCCTTTGATGTAGTAAAAGGGAATGGGAGTATGAAAATATGACTTCTCAAAAACCTGTGGCATGCAGTAAGAACAGTGCTTATAGGGAGATTTATAGCATTAAATACATGTATAAGAAAAGAAGAAATTTCTAAAATCATGACCCAAAGCTTCTACACTAGGACTTAGAGTAAGAACAATAATGTAAACATACAGCAACCATAAGAAAGAAAATAATAAAAATTAGAGTGCAAATCATTGAAACTGAAAACAGGGAAATAATATAGACAATCAACAAGACCCAACACTGATTCTTTGAAAAGATCAATGAAATTGATATATCATAGCCAAATACAAAAATAGTACTGGCAGCTATTAGGCAAGTAATATAAGTAAACTAGTATTAATTTACAAAAAGCCTCCATGAATTAATAAAAAGAATACAAAATCACAATTTAAAAAATAACCACAAAATGTGACTAGAGTAACTCACAGAAGAAATAAAGAAACAAAAGGTTAATGAATATACACAAACTAATCAATCTTGAACTTCATTAAAGTCAAGAGAATCAAAATGAGAAAGTATTTTTTTTCCTACACCAGCAAAGACTAGTAAGCAACAGCTGCCCCTTCTTATTCTAATTGAGAGTGCAAAATAACTGAGCACTTTAGAAGCCATTTGGCTAAAGTATTTGTAGGGAAAAAGGACACAGGAGCAAATGTCTTACTCTTTATATAAATATTCTAAAAAGTTAAAAAAAATGTTTCAGAATAATTTCCACCTAAATTTGCCTAAATGTGTAAATGCATTTACACTTTAATAGAAAACTCCAATAATACAAATTTATTAAATTATGATACACTTGCATAAATACTCAAGAATACGTGTATGAGTTCCTTATTTCAGTGTTAATTGAGCATGGCAATAATCATAATGTTGATTGAAAGTGAAATTGCCAAATAAGCCATGATTTAATCATGTAAGATATACCACACGACATTTTAAAAATGAAGTGGAGCCTCACACTCATCAGGATGGCTGCTATGAAAAATTTTAGAAAATAGAAGATGTTGGTGAGGATGTAAAGAAATTGGTACTTCTATGCACTGTTGGTGAGAATGTAAAATGGTGCAGCTGCTATGGTAAACAGTACAGTAGTTCCTCAAAAAATTTAAAATAAAATTCCCGTGTAATCCAGCAATTCCTCTTCTTGTTATATACCCAAATAACTGAACACGGGGTCTCGAATGGATGTTTGTACATCCATGTCCATAGCAGCATTATTCACAACAGCCAAAAGGTCAAAGCAACCCGGGAGACCATTGATGGATAAATAGGTAAAGAAAGTGTGGTATATGCATAGAATGGAATATCATTTAGCCTTCAGAGGTGAGTAAATTCTGACATATAGTACAACATAGATCAACCTAAAATCCATCAGGCTCAGTGAAATAAACCAGTCACAAAAAAAGACACTGTTTGATTCCACTCATATGGGGTATCTAGAGGAGTCAAATTCATAGAAACAGAAAGTAAAATTGTGGTTGGCAGGGGCTGGAGGGAGGGTGAAATGGAGAATTACTATTTAATAGGTGTAGAGTTTCAGTTTTGCCAGATGAAAAACTGGAGATTTGCTGTCCAGTGTGAATATACTTAACAATACTGAAGTGTACACTTAAAAAATGGTTAAGATGATAAATTTTATGTGAGTTTACCATAATTTTTTAAGAGAAGTAAATTTATGTATATTCATATGGAAAGTAGTTTTTAAATGTAGTTAAATAAATATTAAATGAAAAAATAGGTTTAATAACAGTGTTACATTGTGATTTAATTTGTGGATGGAGAATGTATGTGTTTGTGTGTGTGTGCATTAATTCACTCGCTTATGGTGATGAAAAGAGTAGGTTTTGGATGAGAGAGTTTACCTCCTTTTTGCTATTTTACTTTTAAATTTAGGCACATGCATAACATTTCAAATAAAACAAAACAAAAACTAAAAAATAAAATTAGGTTAAAAGATGCAATGAATTATGGCCAATTATATATAACAAATATTATCTATGACAAAGCAGATTTAATAAAAAATATTTTAAGTATATCATTTTCAAATTAATTTGTGATGTTATACATTTGGTTGATTAGATTAGTTTTAATTCATTAAGTAATAGAATTAAAAATGTACTTTAGTATTTATTAGGATCCTAAAACCATACAGAAAAGAATGCTGTTACCTTCATTCTGCTCTAGCTTGTATTCCTCCAGGATGTGTGGATGATTTCCAGCCACACTTCCTAAAGTAAATACCTATAATTTTTATTGATAGCAGCTATCTTCAAAATGTCAAATCTACTAATATGTGTGCAAAATATTCCAGCAGGTGCGATAGTGACAGCTAAGGCCAAAATTAAATACAAAAAAATTAACTAAACCTTGTGCTTTGAGAACATTTATGAAATTCTTGCCATTTTCCCAGTTCAAATGAAGGTCGAGAAAAATTATTCATGCAGGTGTAAAAGGGACAGGAGAAAATAACTTGCTTTTTTATAAATATTTTGAAAAGATGAGTACAAATAGTGACAGAATAATTGCTTACTGAATAAGAGGAAAGATGCATTTCACTTTGTAAAGGAAAAGTTTCACAGCACAGGTGAAGCAGAGAGTTTGGACAGAAAAACAATGTTCCCTTGCTGCAAGGAATTTCATGCACGTAGCATTCACCCTGCTGCATTTCCACTGAGTCTGCAGCTGTTACTGCCTGTGTAGCTTTAGAGGTGCAAAAATGTAATGTTGTCTACTAATTGCATGGACATTTGTTGCACTAAAATAAATTTATGTTAGCAAAGTGATTTTGTCAAGACTCATTCTGATGCAAGTAACAGAAAACCTATATTATGCTTCATAAGTAGTGTCTGAGACAATACCAATTCCTCATCTAAGGCCTAGACTAAGTGAGCAAAAGATGATGACAACAATATTCATCTTGGTATGAAGCTTCCTTTCATTGTTCACTTGAATGTCCACCAGAATTAAGTCCACACACTGTAGAGATAGAAGTGACAGGTACAACTTAATGGTAAAACAGTTGTTTAATTTAGGTAACACTGAAGTGTCAATGTATAACACATTTTAGCTATAGATTTATAAAAGACTGGTGGGCCACATTTTGCCTTGAAATCCCCCTATTTTTCAGCCTTGCACCTTTGAAGATAGGACCTAAATTCTTGGTTACTGTCCTTAAGATCAGGTTTTGCATCCACAAATAATCTCTGTTTCTGAAAAGAGCCAGGAGAGGTTACAGCCTCTTTTCAGAGCATTCCAGAACATCAGAAGACATTCTGATTCAGGTTGTTACTGATGCACCTACTAAGGCCTGCAGGCAGAATGGTTGTTCCTTTCTGAAAGAAACAAAGGGCATCCAGATTGGAAAAGATGAACTCAAATTGTCCATGTTTGCAGATGACACAATCCTATATATAGAAAAGCCTACAGACTCTACAGAAAGACTCTTAGAATTGGTAAATGATTTCAGTAAAGTTGGAGGATACAAAATCAACACTCAAAAGTCAGTAGCATTTTCATACTCCAGCAACTAACTAGCAGAAAAAGAAATCAGAAAGCAAGCCCATTTACAATATTCACCAAACAAATCTAGAAATAAAGTTAACCAAGGATGTGAAAGATCTCTACAATGAGAATTACATAGCACTGTTGAAAGAAACTAGAAGACACAAAAAGATGGAAAGACATTCCATTCTCCTGTTTGGAAGAATTAACATTGTGAAAATGTCCATACTACCCAAAGCAATCTACAGATTCACTGGAATCCCCATCAACATACCAATGATATTCTTCAAAGAAAAAGAAAAAAACAATCCTAATATTCATATGGAACAACACAAGACCCCTAATAGCTAAAGCAACCCTGAGCAAATAAAATAAAATGAAATAAAGCCAGAGGCATAACACTATTTGACTTCAAATTATACCACAAAGTTATAGTAACCAAGATAGCATGGCACTGGCGTAAAAACAGACACTCATACCAATAGAATGGAATAAAGAACCCAGAAATCAACCCACAGGCTTACAGCCAAGTGATCTTTGACAAAGGCACCAAGAATATACATTTGAGAAAAGACTGCCTCTTCAATAAATGGTGCTGGGGAAACTGGACAGAATGAAACTAGACTCAGATCTCTTGCCATATACCCAAATTAACTCAAAATGGATTAAATACTTAAATAATAAGACCTGAATCTATATGTCTCTAAAAAAAATAGGGGAAACACTTCTGGTAGTAAGAATGGCAAAGGATTTTATGAATATGACCCCCAAGGCCCAGGCAACAAAAGGAAAAATAAGCAAACAGGATTATATCTTACAAAAAGCCTCTGCCCAGCCAAAGAAACAATTCACAGAGCAAAAAGACAACCTACAGACTGGGAGAACTATATATACAACAAAGGATTAATTTCTAGAATACACAAAAATGTCAAAAAACAGTAAAAAAAGACCTGATTAAAAAATGGGCAAAGGGGATGAATGGACACTTTTGAAAGGAAGACATACAAATGGCCAACAGACACATGAAAAAATGCTCAGCATCACTAAGTATCAGGGAAATGCAAATCAAAACCACACTGAGATATCATCTCACCCCATTAAGACTGACTATTATCAAAGAGAGAATAACAGATGCTGTCAAAGATGCAGATAAAGGGGAATCCTCCTACATTGCTGGTGGGATTATAAATAGGGGTGGTCATTATGGAAAACAGACTACAGAGAGAATTGCCCTAAAATCTAGCAATCCTACTGTTGGGTATATACTCAAGGAAAGGATGTAATCATGTTAGAGGGATACCTGTACTCCCATGTTTACTGCAGTGGTATTTACACGAACCAAGAGTCAGAACAAACCTAAAATGTCCATCTTCAGATGACAGGATAAAGAAAATGTGGTATGTTTACACAGTGAAATACTACTCTGCCATAACAAAGAGTGAAACACTGTCATTTGCAGCAACATGGATGAACTTAGTCAAAATTATGTTAAGTGAAATAAGCCAGGCACAGAAAGAAAAATACTGCATGTTCTCACTTATAAATGGGAACTGAAATAAATAAACAAACAAACAAACAAACAAGTTGAAAAAAGAAAGAAAGGTACAAAAATCAGAATAATACAGTGGACTTTCAAAAGAAGAGGACAGAACTGAGCTTCCACAAGCTGGAAAGAGGGAGGGAGAAGGTGGGTATGGGAGGAGCTGGTAAAGGGCCACAAAAATCAATTATGTTGGATAGTGTTGAATATACTAATTACCCTGATTTGACCATCACATATTACCCACGAGTATTGATATTCAAGACTGTACCACACATATACATACAATCAACTATGTTCCAATAATAAAAAAGAAAAAAAAAAGAATAAGGATTTGTTCAGAGATATTTGGGGTCCTACAGGCTGTGTGACTTAATTAATTCACACTTTCCTTCTCCTTTACTGTTCACAAGATTCAAACCAGACTGAATTCCCTTCTTTGTCTGGATTCCACCCCACTTTCTTCCCCACTCAATCTTGGAAAGTCAGGAGGCAGCCTTGATGTTGGTTTGTGTTTTTAATCAGATTGTGACACTGTGACTTTTAAATATCCACCCATGTGTTAAGAAAAGAACCTGCTCTAGTTTCAAACTGAGAATAAGACTAATGAACCCAATAAAACTGACAATCCATTAAACAGAAAACAAAACACCCAGACATAAATCTCTATATAGGCATATATAGATAGATATTCATAAACTAAGAGATTAAATGATAAACATGAACTTGTATAATGTCATAAAAATGCAAAATCTATATTCTTCTTAAATATAGAAGCATATATCCTTAATACAGTTTTGGTATTTCCATCATCTCCAATTTGGATGTATTCCCAGTAATGCAAGGTTGGTTTCCATTTGATAATAAATCAATGTAAATGTTTAAATGAGGAAGAGAAGTTATCTCAACAAATTCAGATGGAAGCATTTGACAATATTCAACACACACACTTGATAAACACTCTCAGAATATTAGAAATTGTAGGAAATTTCCTCAATGTGATAAAATACACCTGTGAAAATCCAACAGCAGCATTATCATAAGGGTGAAATATTGAGTGCTTCGCCTGAAGAATGTCTGCTCTTGCCATTCTATGAAATGTTGTACTCAAAGTCATATCCAGGTTAATAAAATAAAGAATAAAATAAAGACATAAAAATTGGCAAGAAAACTTAGCACCTTCTTTGTACACAGACCACACACTTTGCTGCATAAGAAACTTGAAAAATCCCACTCCCCCACCGAAAACATACAAGAATAAATAAGTAAATTTGGCAAGCTAAATGGAGAAAAGTTAAAAGAACAAAAATCAATTATGTTTCTACATTCCATAAAAGAATAAATGAAAATATGAATTTTAAAATACCATTTAAAAGTCCATAAAAACATGAAAAACTTATGTACAATTTAGGAAGTATGTTCAAAACCTGTGTACTAAA
>NW_007738568.1:0-18302 GCF_000696425.1 Galeopterus variegatus | reverse complement strand
CTCCCCCACCGAAAACATACAAGAATAAATAAGTAAATTTGGCAAGCTAAATGGAGAAAAGTTAAAAGAACAAAAATCAATTATGTTTCTACATTCCATAAAAGAATAAATGAAAATATGAATTTTAAAATACCATTTAAAAGTCCATAAAAACATGAAAAACTTATGTACAATTTAGGAAGTATGTTCAAAACCTGTGTACTAAAAACAACAAAAGAAATTGGAAAGAGAAATTAGACATAGCAACTTAATTGAGAGCACATGGACTGGAAGATTATGAATCGTTAACATGATCATTCTCTCCAAATTGATGTAGAGATTAAAAGCAATCTCAAATTTCAATAGGCTTTTCAGTAGATATTTCAAGCCTATTCTAAAAATCCATGTGCCTAAGTATAGTACCCACAATAATCCAAGTAATCATAAAAAATAAGAACAAGGTTGAAGGAGTTACATTGGCTGATTTCTGGAGTTACTCTAAAGCTATGGTAATAAAGAGAATGTGCTTTTAGCATAAAAGTAGACAGATCAGTAAAATAAATAAGGAGTCTATAAATGTTTGCTTACGTGGCCACATTTTGGCCTACACACCAAGTCAATTAAGTGAAGAAAGAAAAGTCTTTTTAACATATGGTTCTTGAAAAACTTGAATAATGAATGGGAGAGAAAATAATTCTCTACTCCTATTTCCTACCATACACAAACCATACTCAAACATTAATTTGTAAAGAATCAATTATAACCTCAAGAACTGTATAGATGTTGGAAATATATAGTGATAGAAATCAAAATTGTGCTTGACAATGGGTGATAGAGATTGACAATGGTGAAGAAAAATTTTCTGGTGTGAGAGAAATGTTCTATGTCTTAAACAGTTAGTTGAGTATATATATATATATATATATATTTGTCAAAATTCATCAGAATGTATATCTGAGACCTTTGCTTTTCTCTGTAGGTAAATTTTATCTCAATAAAAACACAATTAAAAAAAGACAGTGCTAAACTTTGCAAACTTTCACTCGCATGACACCCGCAAGGAAATCTTGACATATCCAAAATAAATGAAAAACAGGGTTTTTTTTGCAATTAAAATCTGCTTTGGTTTTGTGGCAATATAAGCCTCTCTTCAATTTAGCTAGAGGGAAAAAAATGTACTAAAAAAAGAAAAAGACTCCTCAGGAATTAAAGAATTGGCCAAAAGAAAAAAAAAAGTCAAATATTTAAAATAATAAACATTGTCATGTTTCTGGAATACAACTATGTCTATATGACACTAAAACAACCATGTGGAAAGTGAAAAATTCAAACATGCAGATGTTTTCCTTCAGACTTACAAATATTCTGATGTTTTTAACTCTAAAGATAGAAGTTTTTGTATAAATTTGAGTTTTGTTGGAATGACTGTGTTAGACAAAGATAAAAGGGTGAAAGAAGGTACTAAATATAAAATTACAATTAAATATTGATGTCAGTTGATTTTAGGTAAATATTGTATATTTCTAAAGTAGAAGAATCCCCCCCCCCCAAATTTATAAGAATTCAAAATTGAAATGGATCAGGGTACAACTCTGCTACTTACTTTTCCCGGTTTGTCTTTAGTATTTTATGAGTGCATTTTCTGAAAGCACATGGGATTTCATCTTTAAGAAGTATTTTTATTTAAGAATAACTTACAATAGTAGATTAAAAATATATTGTCAAGTAACTATCAGACCATGGACAAATTACACTTTTCATATTTATTTTCTTACCTTTGTAAGAAAGCTTATTCTTATTTTCCTAACTTATGGAACTATGAGGCTTAACTGACAGAATGTTTGTGAATGAAGTTAAAACCTATAAAATGCCATGCCCTCTATATGTGCCACTTAAAATACTTATCAACATATAGTTTTCTGGGGCTGAATGATTTTAATAGTGTCTAGTGTCTCGTATACATCCATTTTAGGGAAATGCTTATATTTTTACCTATTATTTTTATTTTTTATCTATCACTTTTTGTTTTGCCTATAAACAGTTTTTGCACAAGACCTCTAGGTTCTAATAGAGACTTAGCATGTTGCTTCTAGTCTTTGGTTACCCTAATCTTTTATATTTATTTTGAGACATAAACCAGAACATTTCCTTTTCTATAAAGCTGTATGTACATTCAGAATCCTTTTGATGTTCAGGGTAAGTATGGATGGATCAAACAGCTTTATTTTGTAGACCACAGTTAGCGTTATCTATGGTTACGGTTTTAAAAGGAAGAGTGGACACTAAGCAGAGAGGCAGTATTAACATAGTGTTTATGAGAACAGGCTCAGAGGTCAGTCTTCTTGAGTTCAAATTCTTCCTCTGCCCTTTACCAGCTGCACGACTTTGGAATGAATCTAAGCTCTCTGTTAATCAGTTTTCTCATCTTTAAATTCATATCTTTAATTTGATCTATTTATAATTTATTTTTGCAAATTAAACATTAGTTTATTTAAAATGCTTAAAGAAGAGTGAAAATACAATAGATATTTAAAGTTATTTTTTATTATAAAAAAATCATCATCAGGCATCTTAAAAGTATATAGGTAAAAAAACAACTAAATTTGGGTAGAGATACAGATCCAGAGAAAGAAGTTTATTGTGGAAGAAACTTTAGATTTTTGTAGATGACTGGGATTTAGGAGCTTCAATGTGCCACTTAATTAAAAGGAGCTGAGTCTGGTTGCACATTTCTAGTCCAAAACCTCCTTGAGGATTATTGGAAGCAATCTGGCATTACTAGCTAAGCTGATGTTTTTCTTTTTAGTGGTTTGGCCTCAGTTCTATGTGAAATCAAGTAGACCTGTAAACCAGTCTGAGTGCTTAATATAATAATGAGATAGAGATCAATATGTTAATTTTTATATTTTCCATATTTCAGATTTATTAATCAATTGACGTCTTTTTCTTAAAAGCCATTTTAAAGATAGCCTTCAAGAAGGCAAATGATCTGCATTTTCTCTTAAAAGATCATCTCTTTGACTTTGGTGCTTTAAAGTATAACTATGTGACTTTTTGTTGATTTGTTTGTATATATTTTTCTCAGCATTCACATGTTTCCCATATTTGTGGAATGTTGTCTTCTATGAGTTTGGCATAATTATAAAACTATTTCTTTGAATTTTGTTACTCCCTCATCTCTATAGTTTCTTCTTTAGGGCATTTCATTATAAATGTGTGACAGATCTAGACATTTTTCATTCCTTTTTTATATGCCTTTTATCTATTATCTATTTTCCATCTCCTGAATCCAAATTTGTGATGCATAATATCTAATATCTTCAGATATTTTTTTGCATTTACTAATTTTCTCATCAAACATTACTAACATCATCTTTAACACAATCACCAAGTTAAAGTTAATGTTTAAAAAAATTTTGTTTCTAAAAGTTGTTTAATTTTTTAAAATTTGCTTGATCATTTTAATTCTTGATTATTAAAAAAAGAAGACAAACAACATATTGAATAAGAAATCCTTATCTTCGTGTTCTTAACTTTAAAACGTTAAAAAAAGGTAGAACAGCCACAGTGTATCTTTAAATGCCTGGGAGGGTTTCCTTTATTTGCTCATCAGGGGATATTGGTTCTGTGTGATTTGATGACATAATTGATCATAAGAATGGATATTGATGTAAGAGATGCTCAATGTGTGTATCTTTAAATGCCTGGGAGGGTTTCCTTTATTTGCTCATCAGGGGATATTGGTTCTGTATGATTTGATGACATAATTGATCATAAGAATGGATATTGATGTAAGAGATGCTCAATGTATGAAAATATTGGATTTCATATTTATTCTGTTTTTTTCTCTATTTCACTTTGTTCTATTGACAGATATGGGCTACGAAAAAGGTGATATATATATAGACATACACATATACATATATCAATGTATACATATGTACATGTACATATATTGACATATACATATATACATATGTTTATATATGCATATACAAATGTGTGTATATATAAATGTGATAATCTGAGCTGAATGTACTGAAAAACTACTTTGACAAGCAGGATATAATCTTTCATGATTGCTCCTTTTATTTGCACTTCTTTCCTTCTTATCCTCACGCGTGTTTGAGTTGTCATGGGCATATTCTTGGGCGCAATTTGTTCAGTCAATCACCTTTTTACTTTCTGGGTCATGATATTTTAACCATTTTATAGTGTTACTATGTGCTGTTCTTCTTTTCCATATTATTCCAAAACACAATTATCCAAAATAAATCTCCTTACTGATAGGCACCCCTATGGATAAGTATATGTACACAGAAATTATCACTAAGAAGTGCAACTAAACAAGTTTGAGTAAACCATCTCTCGGTAATACTTTAATAGTTGAGCAATTGTGCTCCCCCTGTGTGGTCCACAGTGCATAGGTATAACTGTGTAAGAGCAGCTGTAAAAACAGCCTGCCTTCCTTATGTTTAGATACCTATCTGGGATCATAGAATAATAGAGGAAATAAAAAGTCCAAAATGTAATAAGGGCAGAAAATACACATAAGGTGGATTTCTCCTTAATCCTACTAAGAAAACCTTGCTTGTATACTTTTTAATTTTTTCCCAGAATATATTTAGTATATTAGTTTCTTTAGAAACCATGTACAATATGCATCATGTTTCAATACCCAAAGGTACTCTTTTTGTGACTTAATACACAAGTTATACAATGCTGTAACTTCAGAAAGTGAAAGGGGAAAAGGATAATTCCAGTATATAAGAACACTCAATTATGAGATATTTTTCTGAACTTGAACTGTTTCTAGAAGGCATTGTGGAGGCGGTGTGGAATTTTGTTTTAATCAAATCTTCCCTCTTTATTGAATTCCTTTACTCTTTATGCTAAATTACATTTAAGTTGTATTTGAAATATGACAAAAATGAGTCACATTTACTCACCCATGGGTTTAGGTAGGCTTCAGTGTAGATAAGAAAGGAACTCAACACATACACATGTAATAAAAATTATATTTCACTTCGTTTAATGAGTTGAGAAAATGACAATATCTGCTTTATCAGTTTGTATTCAGGATACAAATAGTTGGCAGGTCTGTTTACTTTTTGAAAAAAAACCTTATATTTGAGGAACACAAATTGATATTTTTAGAAGTATGTAAATTTAAATATGAATTTACTTTAAAAAGGGTAAAAATATCTTTAAAGCAAACATTTGTTGTGTGAGTCTAAATCTAAGTTAATTCAGACTTTTCTATCAATAGAAAAATATCAGAAACATGTGGTTTAGGGCTTTGAGTTTCCTTGCACTAATGAGTAGGATCTTGTTAATTTACATATCTTTTCATAATTTACATTTTTATTCAATATTATGTACATTTTTGGAAATTATAAGAGCATTTGCTACATTAAAAATAAGATAATACATTTTAAAATAGAGTTATGCTCTTGAAAAGAACTATAATACTAGAAAAAATGGTTAAGCTGAAGGGCTGGCTAGGAGAATGAAGTTTAGGAGAAAAACTAAGTGTTCATGATTCATATAAGCGTGAAAAGATCAAAAATATACAGTCTATAGAGGATTGAAGGCAGTAGCCTTCATATCATGAAAATTAAGATAAAATGAATTTTTAGTGTTTTGTCTCATTTAAATTTCTTTCGTGCTTTACATCTGGTAAACTACATACCAGTAGCAGAAAATAATCTGTATAGTGGAAAGAATAACTGCTATAGTGCTCAGACTTTTAAAGTTGGCAACTCTGGGTTTGTTTCCTGTTTCTACCATGGCAATATAAACTTAGGTCAATCATAATAAACTCTTTGATGAACACACCTAACTTGATTGTAGTAAACACTTGGTATGTGTTATTTTCCTTTTACATTCATTTTCTCTAAGCAGATTCTTTAGGATTTACAAAAAAACTGTCATGACCACTAAACTATTTAGGGTTATATTCTCATGGGATTCTTAGCTTAAAGACTAAGAATTTAGAAGTAAGTGGGTTAACTTTGTCCTTTGCCAATTTGTTTGGATAAAGCTATTTTCACTTTTCGTTTGTTTTCTGGAAAACAATTTCCCTTTCCATAATGTAACACATAACTCCAGTTAATGATGGAGGAAAACACTTCTTGTGAGCACAGATAAAAGCTCAAGTGACCATCTCGCCCAGTCTGGAGAGTGAAATGAGTTGTGTGGACAAGGTAGGCAAATGGGAACAGATGTGCTTCAACCAACTGTTGCTAAGCACAAATGAGGGCGTGGTTTGTCACATGGTCTAATTTTTTTTTTTTTTTTGTCTTTTTCCATGTCTGGCAACGGATCGCAACCCTCAGTGTCATCCCCGCACGGGACCGGGACCGGCAACGCCCCCGCGCTTCACTCAGCCAGTGAGCAGGAACCGGTCTGTATGTGGGATCCAAGCCCTCGGGCGGGAGCGCCGCCGTGCTTCCCAAGTGGCCCGGGCCGGCCAACATGGTCTAATTTTTTTTTTTTTTTGTCTTTTTCCATGTCTGGCAACGGATCGCAACCCTCAGTGTCACCCCCGCACGGGACCGGGACCGGCAACGGAATCGCAACCCTCGGCGTCGCCCCCGCGCTTCACTCAGCCATTGAGCGGGAACCGGTCTGTATGTGGGATCCAAACCCTCGGGCGGGAGCACCGCCGTGCTTCCCAAGTGGCCTGGGCCGGCCAACATGGTCTAATTTTTAAGAAAAGCTGGAAGTGTAGGGTTTTTTAAGTGAAATACTCTGAGTTTTTAAATATTAGATGATTCTAAATATTTTAAAACACGATGAGAGAAATAAAACTTGAGTTGCATCAGCTAGTATGTTGCTTCTATTAAAAAATACATCACCAATAACAATCAAACTATGAAAGGGTTGCTGCTGGTTTAAAGCCTCTGAGTTAAACTTGAAAAATTATCTCTACACTAAGTAGGTTGACTTTTGAATGATGAACTCTCCACTTTCTCCAAGGAGTTTTCCCAGATCCCTGCTACTTTCCAGCAAGTTAATATGCCATTTCTCAATTTACCCATAGCACATTTCTATATCTCCATTAAGGATATATAATAACACTATTCTATAACAAAAGTAGGATGTGCAGTATAAAAGATACAAATATAATAATAGAGTAAGTAATACAGAAAATATGTTATATGTACTATCTCAGAAACACATTAAATTTATAACTTTCATGATAGAATATGTATATCAAAATTTTATCACTTAGGAAAATATATAGTCGTACATGTATTACATTGTATCATTTTAGGGAAAAAAAGAACTTTTATTTAGCCTTTATATTACTATTATTGTGACCAGACTTTGAACGTTTAATATTTATAAAAGTGAATTAAATGTATTATACTAAAAGTTTATTCTGATTTTCCATGTCTTACCTACTTAGGAGTAGTGACTTCTGGCACTCATATATTGGGGAAACTATCAATGTTTATTTATTCTTTGGCTTCTACAGAGGTAGTATTATTAAAATAGGGCTGATACATAATATACACAAAAGTAATCTGGAAAGAATGAAATATAGCAAAGGGTGTTACATTTCAATTTAGGAACTGGTTGCCTGGTGAGTGCAAATCAGTGAAGGATAACTTTTACTTTATGTTTCTTCATCTGTGGGGAATCTATTCCAACCCAAACCTGAGCCACAGGGACTTTTGGATCTGAATCTGACTGAATAAAGTCCCTCTATGAGCTTTTCCAAGGGTTAGGTGTTACCATTTATCCCGAAGTTTCCAGTCATTGTTAAAAGAAGCTGTTCTTTTGTTTCAGTCTTGAATTCTGAGAGTCACATTTTCCCTTCCATGATTTTGATTTATTTTATTTTCTCTAGATATATTTACATCTCTCTACACATGCACACACGTGCACACGCGCACACACACACACACACACACACTCTCCAGGCATATTTAGCTAACGTTTTGAACAGGAATTTTAAAAAATACAAAGCATCGTTTATTGACTTTGTTGGAGATTGTGAAATAAGGATAATGATGGAAAATATCAAAATACACAAACATGTTTCATGGTGTTTATCAAGAACTTAAACCCTGTTTTTTTTTTTTTCTTTTTCTATAGACAGCAAACTGAATAATAATATACCAAAAGTCTTATAAATATTTACAAAAAAAAAATACTACAACAACAAATCATTGTCTGTACTTAAAATATTCTCCTGACCCTAAAATGGTCACAAATACTTGTATATGTCTTCACACATACACCCCCACACACATACACCCAGACACAACTAGTTTTCACCTATAAGATTTTTTTAAAAAATAGGATTTTAAATTCAAACCTGCTTAGACAATATTTTACTATTCATGATTTCACATATATCTTTGAAACATTATGGCAGTGATAAACTGTGAACACCTGGCATACCATCCTTGATAATGACAGAAACCTATATAAATTTGATATATATATTCTTCCTCAATAGGAAAAGTCAGTAGACATTATGAAAGCAATAATCCAAACAGTGTACAGTTGACCTTTTAAGAGCTCTTAGGATGGTTTTACTCTTCAGCTCAAATAATGGTTTGAGGGCCGGCCCGGTGGCGCACTGGAGAGTGTGCCACCTGGGAGCGCGGCGGCGCTTCCGCTGAGGGTTCGGATCCCATGTGGAGACTGGTTCCCGCTCACTGGTTGAGCACGGTGCAGGTGCGACACCGAGGGTTGCGATCCCGTTACCGGTCAGTAAAAAAGATAAAAAAAAAAACAACAAATAATGGTTTGACTCATTTAAATAATAGAATAACTTCTATATGTATTTTTGTTATTATTATGTTTCCAAAATTTTACTTCCTTAAATCAAAGTTTCAGAAAAAATTCTGTATCAAAGATATTCGAAATTGCTTTAGAAAATAAAGATACATTTCAGTGTAGAGTAATAATTCCATAAACCATTCAAGTTAATTTTTAATGAAATGAATTATTCCTGTATCCATAGAACAAGATCTGGATCTGCAACAACAGTCAAATAAAACATAGCTGCTTATCTATTTCCATTTCTCTAAAGTAAAATGCAAAATTATTTCAACAGTTTTTGTGATAGTTTGAAAAATTGTCAAAGTTAGTTGAATTAGTATTTCTGCCAATTGAAAACAGTTTAAAGAGCTGAGTCTTCCTGACTGGCTGGAAAGATTACTATTTTATATGTGTTCAGACACTGGTACTTTCTGGAGCTTCTGTTTAAAATCTCTTCTGCATTAATATTGCCTCTGGGAATCTTCTGGAGACATAAAATACAAAACAAAAACAAAAAATGTACACTTTCATAGATTCATAACACATTAGGGTTGGAAGTTATTTATATATATACCCAAAGTTTTTAGGCCTAAATTTTATTGATAAGAAGCTGAGGACAGGCGGAGAAGTGAAAAACATCAACAGGGTCTTTGAGCTTCCTTGGCTTTTCAAATGTACTTCTCCTTTAGAAAACCTTTAATGTTGCCTTAGTTAAGTGGTCACCTGAGGAACAAGTAACAGTTGGCTTGATTGACCAGTTTATTCTGGTAGAATTAGTTCTAAGGTGATCATAATGCACATCTAACTAGTCAAACTGATTGCCATGCTAACAGAAGTTGAGAATTAAATCTAGACAAAACTCACAAAAGAGATTATTTAGTTTAAATTTATGACTCCAAATTAGCTGAGCAAGTAAATGGAAGAAAATCAGTAAAACTGTCTTCTAAAAAGTCAAATCAAAATGCATGGGACAATATTTTTCTTTTTCATCATTATATAGGTTAAATTCTATAAAACTTATTAAACATGTTTCAGAAGACAATCTTAACATTATATGTTTACATGCACATCGGGGTGTAAATCGTGTCTCAAAAACCAATCTGCAGAATTTGCTGTCTTGGCAAAGACACCTCAAGACAATTAACCAATGCTGATATCTGAAAAGCCACATGGAATATTAATACAGACTTCAGGTAACTTTCCACCACCAGTGGTGAAATATATATTAGAACAGTTAAGACAGCTGAGAAGCTTTTCATGTTTGTGCACTGATAACATTAAAAAAAAGCAAAACTCAAAATGTGTTCAGTTTTGATAATACCCTTGACTGAGAACTAAAGTTAAAATTTTCAGCCTGAAAGAATTATCTTTGTCAAAGTTATCACAAGTTTAAATGCATAGGACTTTATTGTGTTTTTTGTTTGTTTTAATTTTTTTCACTCCTGTAGTTTTATCGAGGTATAATTAGCAAAAAACAAATTGAATATATTTAAAGTGCACAACATAATGTTTTTATGTGTGTGTGTGTGTGTGTGTGTGTGTGTGTGTATGAGGGTACTTCAAAAGTTCATGGGAAAATTTTTATTATCTTTTAATTCTATTTTTCATCAACTTTTTGAAGTACCCTTGTGTGTATATACTCGTGTGTGTGTATAAATGGTTATCACAATCAAGTTAATTAGTATATCCATCACCTTACATAGCTACCATTGTGTGTGTCTGTGTTGAGAACATTTTAGATCTACTCTTAACAAATGTCAAGTATACAGTAGAGTATTATAACTACAGTCACCATGCTATACATTAGAGCTACAGAATTTATTTATTCTTCATAAATGAAACTTTGTACTTTTTTACCAGCATCTCTCCATTTCCTGCATCCTCTGGCCCCTGGCAATGACCATTCTACCTTTGATTCTACGAGTTCTACTTTTTTGGATTTTTCTATACATTAGAGCTACAGAATTTATTTATTCTTCATAAATGAAACTTTGTACTTTTTTACCAACATCTCTCCATTTCCTGCATCCTCTGGCCCCTGGCAATGACCATTCTACCTTTGATTCTACGAGTTCTACTTTTTTGGATTTTTAGATCATGCATTATTCATCTTTCTGTGCCTGGGTTATTTCACTCAGTTTAATGTCCTCCATGTTCAACCATGTTGTAACAAATGACAGAATTTCCTTCTTTTTAAAGACTGTGTAATAGTACATTTTACATGTATATACCATTTTTTTAATCCAATCATGTGTTGGTAGACACTTAGGTTGATTCCATATCTCGCCTACTGTGAATAATGCTATAATAACATGGGAATGCAGGTATCTCTTTGCGATACTGATTTCCTTTCTTTTGGATATATACCCAGAAGAATGATGGCTGCACCATATGATGATTTTATTTTTAATATTTTGTGGTGCCTCCATATTGTTACAGCCTCCATATAATGGCTGTAACCAATTTACATTCCCACATACCCATATACCACCACAGGGATATCTCTTTCCTTATGTCTATTAGAATAAGTATATTCAAAAGAATTTGAAAGTTAACATGTTAGTATGTTGCTATGTATCCTTCTATAATATTTTAATTATAAAACAATTGATATCCAGAATAAAATAATAATTAATAAATTAACAATAATAGTTACAACTACAGAAATATTAAGAACAACAGCTTAAATTTATGTGGTCTAAATTCTACAAAGCACTTTATTTCTAATATATTAACTTTACTTTTTACAAAAATCCTCTAAGATAGTTATAACAGATATTATTATTCTTAGTTTCAGAAACAAAGATGGGATTTAAAAGGTTATATTATAAACACATAACTGCATGTATAGACATAAAGTTAGACTTTTTGATTCGGAAGTAAAGCAAGCGACTATAAGAACATATATATTCTTTTTTTATTCTTCAAGTAAAGTTGTTCGTTATTTTGATCTGAAATTTATGAATTTATTTTTATTTTTACCTACTAGTAAATAATATAAATTATATAATTGTGTATAGATTTCATACCTTTTGCATCATAGATGTAACGCATCTTACATGAATATTCTTAACTTAATAAGAAGAGGGACTAAGTCTTATTCAGGCTGATTAATTACTGTTTTCAAGAGAACAACAAATTAAACAAATCTGATGAAAAAATTTTTAATACTCCTTCAAATTTGTCTTTAAAATAATTGAGCCATGTTTATTCTAAAGAAAAAGCCTGCATGGAATGAGTTAAGAAAAAATATTAAAACTAGGGATATAAATAGAAAACTAAGACCAAATGTGAAGGTATTAAAATCACTTTTATGAATAGATTGTTTTAAAAATAGGCTTTTTTTTCTGGTATATAATTCAAGTTCTACATTCATTTTTTGAATGTTTTCAGAACACTATTAAATTTTCACCTGAAAAGAGCTTCTTATTAATATAAGGACCCTACAAACGTATCACACTTTTTAATTCTGAGCTCTATCTGTTGCATTACTGATTTCAGTATAGGTTCTAGAAAGAAATAACCTTTCTGCATAAAGCCAATCAGGATGGTCATTTGAGTAACTTAACCAACTGAGCAGTCAATGCAGATGGCTCTGTTTAAAATTTTTATACAGGTACTAGACAGCCATAGAATTGTTTTTGAAGCATCTGTGATCAAAGCTTTAAAAATGGTCTCATGATCAGTTTTTGACTAAAATCACAGAATGGAATAGAGGATAAATATGTTTCCCCCCAAACTTTAAAAACATTTTTGGAATTGAAACATTTCTGCTAGTTGTTGTAGAGATTACTAGTTTCCTATACCAGAATTCATCCCGCCCCTTTTATTTTTGTACCAAAAGCTTGATGTTTAGTCACATAGAATGTAACATTGTGTTTCTCTGCCTCCCTTGAGTATAAATACAATCATGTGATGAAATCTGGTCTCTGAGATGGAAGTGGAAATGTATCAGATTTCCCCAGCAGTTGCATAAAGGCATCTGACTCAGTGGTAAAAAGTCCCTTCTTTTACCTCTGCCCTCTTGTTTTGGGCTTCTTTACATGTGATAGTTAGAGAAACAGCAAGAAATCAGGAAATGAGTACCTTTGAGAAACGGAAGGATTGGAGTTTGGAAGCTTGCACGTTGGTAGATCCCTGTACTGCTCACCTCCAAATTTCTTTCATGTAGGAGAGAAGTAAACTTCTATCTCATTTAAGTTATTGTTAATATTTTTCTCTATGCAGCCAAACCTACATCTAATTAATACACAGTTTAAAGTAACAATAAATGTGTGTTGTATGGATTTTTTGTAATATTATTTAACATTTTAAAAAATTCTATCTCATCTAAGCCATTGCTAGTTTTTTCTATATGCAGCCAAAATTACACCCAACAAATACACAGTTTAAAGTAACAATAAATGTATATTGTATAATTTTTTTTGGTAATGTGATGTTAACTTTTTTTTTCAAATTGTATAATACTGCCTTTCTCTAGAAGCACCATTAAAATGAAGTGAAATGCAAGTTCACACTCTACTACAGGAAATCAAAGAGTTTGTACAAACTCTGTTTTAGATTTCCACCTCCAATAATGTTCTTTCAAACTTTCTCTTCTTTATTACACTTCTAAAATTTAAATGCTGATGCCATTTTATGCAACTATGAATTTTACTTAAAAGAAGGTTATTTGTATAGGGGCATTATTATAAAATCATAAAAATGAGAAATTCAGAACTTTGGCTGAAATTTATTCTTAGTATTCTCTCTTCTATATAAAGTTCATCAGACAGAGAGTCACATGCAAGAGAAAAAAATTGGTCAGATATTTGATCATGTGTATCTTGGTCACTGACTAACTTGATTTGGAATTGGGAAAGTATGTCTAAATTGTACTTACATAAGATTTTCCAGTCTCTTTAGAAATCAATATTTACAAAAACAGAAAGAGATTTTTACTGAAAGAGCTTGGGAAAGACATTCTTCACTCCAGATAGTGAACTGGTACTGGCTGTGTCTCTCTGGCATTAAGCAAATTTGGGAGAAGTTATGGGGAAAAAAAAAGAGAAACGTTGATTCTAGAAACTAGTAACTCAGGAGAAATACCCATGGTACTGGCTGTGTCTCTCTGGCATTAAGCAAATTTGGGAGAAGTTATGGGGAAAAAAAAAAAGAGAAACGTTGATTCTAGAAACTAGTAACTCAGGAGAAATACCCGGGAAGACTAAATGCAATCTTAAACTGCTGTTTTTCAGAGAAGCTGATGACCGGACTGAGGCAGGAATAATTTGGAGGTAGCAGGACCAGAATAAATGGAAGGAGGATAAGGAAACCCTTCTATATTCTACTCCTGCCTAGCTCCTAGGTTGACCTGAGAGAGTTATTACTTGTCTCTTATGTACAGAAATCAGTGGTCATTCATCAGATAGTATCAGAAAATCAGAACCTGCTGGGGAGAACTGACAAAAAACAGGCGACATGATGAGTCATATGTTTCCTCTGCTCTTATTCAAAATATCTTATTTCTCCCCAAGAATTTGAAGTAACCCCTGAGCTGTTTCTTGGGTTGTCTGGTTGATAGTGGCAGCAAAGGCAAATAATCTCTGGTGTTTAAGGAAAGCAAAGGCTTTCTGCCCACGGCTCGTCACCTCTCTTCTTTTTAAACTCACTGTGCCTGGCACCTATTAGGGCTCTTCTCCTTTTCTCCTTGCCACTTACTAAAGCAAGTAACTAACACCCCAATGGAAAGACGGCTTTACAAAGAAAATATTTTTCACTTTTCTACATGAGAAGTACTTAGAGAACTACTATAAAAGACAAGAAAAAGAATAAAATGTACTCTGTGAAGCAGTATTATTGTTTTTCATGTTTCAAGAATATAATATATCATCATTGACTACAGTCAGCAGGCTGTATAATAGAGCTCTTGAACTTACTCCTCCTATCTAACCTGCTATGGGTCACATGTGTCCTCCCAAAGTTTATGTGTTGTAAACTTGATCCCCACTGTAACAGTGTTAAGAGGATGGGAAACCCAGTTATGATATTTAAAAGGTGGGGCCTTTGACAGGTAATTGGGTCATGAGGACTGTGCCCTCATGAAAGGATTAATACAGTTATCATGGGTATGGACTGGTAATTTTATAAGGAGCACAGGAGAGAGCTCCTGCTCATGGATAGCATCCTCACCACGTGGTTGCCTGCATCACCACAGGACACTGCAGGGAGTTCCCACTTAGAAGAAGGCCCTCACCAGATGCACCCCCTGAACTATTAATTTCCTAGCCTTCAATTCTGTAAGAAATACATTTCACTTCTTTATAAATTACCAAGTTCCAGGTATTCAATTATAAGTAACAGAAATGGACTGATATATAACTGTATACACTGTTAGTGGGAATGTCAATTTTTCCAGATATTAAAAATAAAACTACTGTATGATCCAGCTATCCCACTACTGAGTACATACCCAAAGATGATAACATAGGTAAGTTGAAGAGATATCTTTACCCCCATGTTTATTGCAGTACTGTATTAGTCCATTTCTGTTGCTTATAACAAAATACATGGAACTGGGTATTGTATAAAGAAAAACAAAATTTATTGCTTACAATTTTGGAGGGTAGGAAGTCAAAAGTCCAGGGAACACATCTGGTGAGGGTCTTGGTGATGGTGGCAGTGATGGCAAGGTATCACATTGTGAAATGGCAGAGCAGAGAGAGCAAGAAAGAGATAGAGACAGATGCTCCTCTTCTTTTAAAGTCTTCAGAATCACATCCCTGTCCACCATTTTTAATCCATTCACTACTTCACTGTCCTACAATCCAATCAACTTCTTCAAGTCTCCATCCTTCAATTACCAAAATAGGGTTTCCCACCATCTCAACAGTCACAGTGGGGTCCAAGCTTCCAATACATAAAAATTGGGGGACACAATTCAAGCTTCAGTAAGTTGGGGGGGGATATAATGCAATCCATTCCAAATGCTATTCACCATAACAAAGACATGGAATCAACCTAAGTGCCTATCGGTGGATAACTGGAAAAGGAACCTATGGTGTGTACACAGAGTGGAGTTCTATTCAGCCATAAAAAAAGAACAAAAAATCCTATTATTTTCACGAACATGAATGAACCTGGAAGGCATTATGTTAAGTGAAATAATTCAGGCACAGAAAGAAAAATACCACATGATATCACTCAAATGTGGAATATAAAAAATTTGACCTCATAGAAGTAGACATTAGAGTGATTATTACCTGAGGTTGGTTGGAGAAGTGGGAGGAAAGATGTTAGTTAAAGGATATTTACGGTTAAGTAACTTTGTATGTAGACGTGAAGCAGGAACATGAACTCAGATACTGACTGATGCTCAATTCTACATGGTCTATTGACCACACAGCACTTATCTGCTTCCTTCTCTATTTCTGTAGGAAAATAACTACCTTGTTTGATATACATATTATGCCCTTAGAATTTTAGATTTCTTCCTCTTGATAAAATCTTTGCTAAATGATAATAAGGTCTTCATACACAACTAATAAAAATTAAAATAATTTAAAGATTTGCATATGTAAATATTCACATTTTGCTTCTTATGTTTTCTTATAGTAAAAGTCTATGTGAGCTTATATCAAGCAGCTTAGCTTAGTGAGCCTAGAAAAATTTTTGAAAGAAAAGACTTTTTTACAAGATTTTAAGTGCATGTGTTTGTGTGTGTACATTAATAGCAGTTTAGCTAAAACACCACAAGTTTTTCCCAACCAAATCTAAGAATTCCCAGCCAGCCACTAAAGCAGCAACAACAACAACAACAACAACAATGAAAACCTGGGAAATTCAAAGGTGCATAAAATAATAATTTCAAATGAAAATCTATAAAAATATCATTATATGTCTATTGGAGAGTGTTTACTGGATTACGATTAGCTAAAACAATAATAACTTTGAACATGTAGAGGAATTAATTTTTAAATGTACAACTTTTTCCATCACAGAATGTGGTACAAACCATTCCAGAGCACTTTGCTGTTAGAAGGTGAAAGTTCAGGAAGAAATTTAACATGAAGCTGATTGTGGTTAGAAAAGCAGGAGCTGAACCTTTTTTTCTTAAAAAAGCAAAAGCAAGAGGGACCTCAAATTATACCCGTTATCCAAAACCCAACACCTAAAGCAACATTGTGACCTTTTCTAAGAGAAAAGCAGGAGCTGAACCTTTTTTTCTTAAAAAAGCAAAAGCAAGAGGGACCTCAAATTACACCCGTTATCCAAAACCCAACACCTAAAGCAACATTGTGACCTTTTTCTAAAGTTGCCTGGGGACATAAACTCAGAACTTATTTGCAAAATGGATTTGTAATTGAATTTTTAATGTTACTTTCTAAGCAGACTTATTCTCCGTGGGTGTCCAAAGAGTGCCACAGACACTTTCAGGCTATAAGTTCCTTGCTGATGGGGTCCCAGAACAAAGTGGGAGGCTTCAGACCACAAAAAGTAAACTCAAGTTTCTTCTCACTTTGGATAAGCAGCATTATAAATTGCAGTGAATAAAAGACAGTTCAGGATTCCGTGAATGCTGAAAGACTGTATCCCTAGTCTCCATTGCTATTTTAAGTTAGGCACCAGAGAAAGTCTGTGAACTCTTTCATATTACCTGTATCTAAACAATTATATGCAAACACCAATCTGGAGAGATCTAAAATCTCTCACAGTTGAATCTAGTGCAAGGTTCTAGAGTTTTGGCGACCACAAATTCTGATGGGTTCATGCGTCTTCTACTAGGCGTACAGTATTTTATTTTTTAATTTAGAAATTCAATATCACAGAATCATTTTGAGCACGAACTTACTTAACGTTTGTAAACTTTCTTCTGAGAAAGAAGTTTTCATTTGTTTAGTGCAAGCTTTCAGTTGGGAAAACAAAACAAAACACACACAAAAAACACTATATTTCTTCATCTCATTCCATTTCCTGGCATTGGCTACAGCCAAAAAAGACAGAGTCGAGCCACCACAAGAAAGCCTTTTATACTGGAATTCCAAGCCAGGCCCAAACCAAAACCTACTGGAAACCTCGTGGGAAAAAACATTTTGTAAGGTTTCCACTGTTCAGAACCTCAGTCGATCATTTGAGTCAGCAGGTGATTCAAGATCATCCATTACTAATTATAGTTTTATTATTATTTTTAAAAGAGGTCCATCTCTATGTCTTTAAATAAATCCATATGAGAAACTTTTATCCCCCAAAATATTGGTCTAAATCTAACCATTCCCGAAAACACAGAATTCTCTTTAATTTTCTCAAGTCTTTTACAACCACAAGGTCCCTAGAAACACCATACCCTATCTTTACTATATCTCACAGTTGAGTGAGGCCTTTGTACTAATGTGGGAAAATGGGAATTCATCCTTTAGTCTTACACACTTTTTTTGTATATAGGAGCAGAAAATTACAGACATTGTGGAAACTCAGAATAAAGATAGAAAGACCACCAGGTTGTGTTGTGAAAAGGGGAGAGACTGTGAATATTTACTTCTGTCCTGCCTGCCTCCTTCCCTCCC
>NW_007738567.1:42258-43017 GCF_000696425.1 Galeopterus variegatus | reverse complement strand
AAGATCTGTAAGTCTCTGCCTTGCTATCTGGGCATTTCCCCTCTCTGTGTGCACACGATGGGGCCTCCCGGAGGGTGCGTCTTTTTTTCTGAAACTCCTCCTCCTTTGCCGGACCCCTCCCCTCTCCATGCGCTCAGTACAGGGCTGGGGCGTGTCTTCTGCAATCCTCCTCTCTCAGCCCCGCCTGGCCCCAAAGGGGTCTCAGGCCTCCGCCACGGACACTGTGGGTGTTCCTGCGGCCCTGGTCAAGGTCCCCCCAGTATTGCGGCCCCCTGTGTGGTTGAGTTATCTCCCACACCAGGGCGTGAGCCCCCTGGGGGAGGATCCCACAGCACACAGTTCCTCTTTGAATCCCCCCGGCTCGCTGGCTCGGCGCCCTCAGGCCAGCTCTCCGGCAGGATCAAGTGGAGAAATTCAGATGAAGAAGGTAAATAATCACAGAAAAATTTGTAATGCTCTTCTACTCTGTTTCTCATCGTCAGTCTTGCATTTCAAACAAGGGTTTGAACATACTACTACCAGAACTATTTTCTGATTCCAAAATTGAAAGCAAATTTTCACCCGGTCACCCCTCTCCCAACCAGAAATCAGTCTGGGATTTTTCCAAACTGAAGGCCACAGAGATGGTATCTGCCCCCCGGTCACCCCTCTCCCAACCAGAAATCAGTCTGGGATTTTTCCGAACTGAAGGCCACAGAGATGATATCTGCACCCCGGTCACCCCTCTCCCAACCAGAAATCAGTCTGGGATTTTTCCGA
>NW_007738567.1:40462-41397 GCF_000696425.1 Galeopterus variegatus | reverse complement strand
GGAGAAAATGGAGGCAGTGCTGCTGAAGGCGCCTAGCCTGGTGTGGTAAGCGGGGGCCAGGCGGGCCTTTGCCCCCCAAGCAGGGCTGGGCTGGGGGTCACTCACAAAGCTCCCAGAGTTGGGCCAGTCCTGCGCCTTCCTCTCCATCTCTGCATCACCACTGCTGTCTTTCCTGGCCTTTGTTGCCTTTTTAATTTTTATTTCTTTTAAATTTTTTAGGTTATTTTTTTTTTAGATAATTGTGAGGAAAATAGAATAGTTTAGTCAGGCCCCCTCACATCAGGTCTGGTTGGGAGTGGTGCAGCACATTCTTTGTAAACAAGTTGTGTGGGAATAGAGTTAGTGTGCATGCACACCCTGCTATTCTTGTGTGTTCATCTATGTGTGAAGCAGTGGCTCTGAACTGCTGGTTGGCAGAGCTCCCATCTAGAAATAAAGCCTATTATTATTTGACCCATCGCTCCAAGGACCTTTTCCTGTTACCTAGCTCATAGATCTGCATGTGAAAGGTTTGTGACCCAGTCTGGACAACAGGCTCAAGGGGTCTGTGAGACCTAGCCCTAGCTCCATAATAATTTATTCTACATACATGTAGTGTACAATTTTGATTTTCAATAATTGTGTACAATGTGTGGTGGTTAGATCAGTATAGTTAACTTATTATCATTACAATACACAATCATTCTTTGTGTCCGTTGACCAATTCCTCATTAGCCCCCCTCCCTATCCCCCTCGCCTCCCCTTTTCCACCTCTAGTTTTCTAAAAGTTCAATGTATTACTGTGATTGTTGTTTCTTTCTCTCTCTCTGTCTCTCTTTATTGTTCATTTGTTTATTTATGGATTCAGTTCCCAGTTATGAGTGAGAACATGTGGTATTTCTCTTTCTGTACCTAGGTTGTTTCACTTAGGATAATTTTCTCCAGTTTCATCTATG
>NW_007738567.1:17072-40381 GCF_000696425.1 Galeopterus variegatus | reverse complement strand
CTTTTTTTTTTGTGTGTATGTGGGTGAATTAATTTGTTTATTTTTTAACTCCCACCAATGAGTGAGAACATGTGGTATTTCTCTTTCTGTACCTAGGTTGTTTCACTTAGGATAATTTTCTCCAGTTTCATCTATGTTGCTGCAAATGGTAGAATTTCATTCTTTTTTATGGCTGAGTAGTATTCCGTTGTGTATGTATACCACAATTTCCTTATCCAGTCATCCATCAATGGACATTTAGGTTGGTCCCATCTCCTGGCTATTGTAAGTAGAGCTGCAATGAACATGGGAGTGCAGGTGTCCCTTCGACATGATGTTTTCCAATCTTCTTGGTATATCCCCAGTAGTGGGATGGCTGGATCATATGGAAGTTCTATCTGTAGTTGTTTAAGGAACCTCCATACTGTTCACAGTTACAAAGGTAACCAGGAAAAAGAAATAGTATGTCTGTATCCAGCACAGGTCCCAGGGCACATCCCTCCACAGCCTGTACCAGCACCCTCTTCCCCTCCTTGTTGTCCCCCACTGCCCCATGCTCTTAGTCCATTGAGCACAGGAACACACTGAAAGTTCATCAGCCCCTCAACACTCCCCTTTCTTAAGATCTGCAAATCCTTGAATTCTGGGCTTCCCAAAACCTTCCCAGAGCTTCCAGGTTTGTTCTGGAAGACTGTGCCCTTCAAGTATGGCTCTCTATTGCAGGCAAACAGGAAGTCCTTCTTTTTTTGCATCAGATATCAAGTTCAATTTATTGATAGTTTACAAGTTCACAACCTTTCAACAGATCAACCTCTATTTATAGTTAGTTATGAGTTGAGACTTATAAGTCACAGACATACTTTTCAATTTTTGTGGTGGTTGCTATTATCTACTATTTGTGTATATTTGAATTCCAAAATGCCAAACACAAGTATAAATTTCATGATAAATTTCCTGAACTGTGAACCTTTGTTAAATGAGGAAAAAGTCCTTGAAGATCTTGGTGCAGGATGCAATTGTTCATTCAATATCAAAAATGGTACAAAATCAGATGTAAACAAGCATATAACAGCTAAGCATAAGAGATATGATTTCCTTAACTAGTATTATTAAGAGAAATTCAGATGAAGAAGATAAATAATCACAGAAGAATTTGTAATGGTCTTCTACTCTGTTTCTCATCGTCAGTCTTGCATTTCAAACAAGGGTTTGAACATACTACTACCAGAACTATTTTCTGATTCCAAAGTTGAAAGCAAATTTTCAAGTGCCAGGATGAAATCTACTGCTATAATCTAAAATGTAATAGTTGCATTAAATATTACAGAGATTATCAAAGATCTAAATGTCTCACCCTTTTACAGCAAAGATGCTGATGCACCTACTCACAATGCAGGGGGAAAAAAACTTTCCCTTTGTGCAATATTTTTCTGGGGATAAAGGCTTGTGAGTAAAATCTCTTCCATATCAAACTTCAGAAACAACAGCAAATTTTTGCAGAGGCTTTCTTATTGAGTTAGGAGTTCATGAGACAAAAACGTACTACTTTTTGTGGAAATAATACAAACTTTGGTGGATGTTTGCACAAAGAGGCAGACAATATTTATTCAAAGTTGTAGCAAAGCATGCATGATTCTAGGGAAGATGTCTTGCCTACCTTCTGCATAATGACACTCAAATAGCATTTGGTATCTTTTATGTTAACATCGAAATAATAATCATAAAATTCTCTTACTTTGGCACTTATACTGTTCAAATTGAGCAATTAAAGGATTTAAAAATTTTTGTTGGCATCCCGTATTCTTCAGTTATCATATATTCAAAAATCTGTTGGCTCTCTTTAACAAATGCAGTTGAGAAAATCCTCAGTTTATTTGAGGCACTTAAATCATACTCTAATTCTGAAAGCCCTTAAAAATTCTTGTTTTTAAAATAACCCATTGAGTGAAGGCTACTTATTTTGTGTTCATAGTTGTAAATATCTCTTTAACAATAGAATTGCAAATTGAAAGAAGAGCACAGAGTGGTATTGAATTAATTCATTGCTTAAAGAGACTCAGTTGCGTTAAAGAAAAAATTTATGGAAAATTTATCCATTTAAGTATCAAAGCTATTCTTGAAAGAGACAATGTTACCTACAAACAGAAAAAGAAATTCTGACTTGGAGTGGATAATTATTATGGCACCTGCCATGACTATCTTTGGAGATGAATTTCATTCCTTGAAGAATTTTATTCTTTTACATAGATGTTACTAAATACTCTTCCAGCAAAGGAACAAATGTGTAGTTTTGAGGAAGAGAATAAAGATTGATGATAATGTTTTTGTCAGTGAGCAACATTTTAAAACAATCACTGATCAAGGAATGCAATGTAATCATAAAGAATGAAAAATCAAGTTATGCCATGAAAGATGCATTAAGTGCTTCAACAAATAAAATTTGAAGAGCAATTCTCAGAGTTGTTGACTTTGTACCAGAACATGTTCAGTATATTAGCTCATAATGATAATATTTAGCATGTTTTCTTATTAAAGAATGCCCAATAAACAAAAATAAATAAATTAGATATGATCAGTGTAGAAGCTATTTTACAATGTAAATGGAACATGGACTCTAACTGCAAGAAATTTTATAAGCAAATTCTTCAAAATTAGAAACTGCTAATGACAGCCAAATCATCACAGAAATATAATTAAAGAAAAGAGTATGTAATTTATATATTTACAATTTACTTTAGATATATAACAAATAATTTTTTAGTATAAGTATATACCATGCAACATTTTTCTTTTATCTCACTGTAGATATGCATAGGCAATTAGAAGTCAAATTTAACTGGTTGCCTTTTTTTTTTTTTTTTGCTAAATCTGTCAATGCCATTCATAAGGAGATTGTGTCCTAATGTATCAACTGAAACTCTAAAATACACACACATTTGGAAAATCTTGTTATAAATGTAGCTCTGAGGAATACCTTTCTATGACTATCTTGGAATTATGAAAGTGAATTGGGGTCACAATGGGCCTACTGTACTAATGTAGTAGTCTCAGATCTAAGGCAGTGACAAGCCTGTTTGAATTGAAAAGAATCGCCTTGGTTGGAGCAGTGATATACAGAAAGGCCTGAATAAAGTGATGAGAAAACTCTGGTGTGGGCAGGGCCGAGGAAAAGACACTAGTTTGGGGTGGGCTAAGAAGAATATTGTCTCTATGCATGGCAAGGGGGTATGATGGAGTTTGGATGTGTTTTCCCCTCCAAAACTCATGTGGAAATTTGATCCCCAATGTGGCAGTGTTGGAAACTGATTGAGTCATGGGGATGGGTCCCTCATGAATGGATTAATGCTCTCCCTGAGGGAGGGGGAGTAATGAATGAGTTCTTGCTCTATTAGTTCCCATAAGAGCTTATTGTTTATAGGACCCTGGCACCTCTTGCTTCTCTCTCTTACTTCCTCTGACCTTATGATCTGCTTGTACCTGCCAGCTGCCTGCCACTTTCCCGCCATGAGTAGAAGCAGCCTGAGGCCCATGCCAGATGCAGCTGTCCCAGAACTGTAAGCCAAATAAACCTCTCTTCCTTATAAATTACCCAGTCTCAGGTATTTCTGTTATAGCAACACAAAAATGGACTAAAACAGGGCATAAGCAAAAGGCAAAGAGAAGCAGGGTTTGAATGAAAAGTTGTTTTACCCCTACCAAATTAAAGATGTCTGTGAGACATTCAAGCAGAAATGTGTAGCAAGCAGTTGGATATGTGGGTTTGGAGCTAGGGAAGAGAAGGGCCCTGTGTTAAGAATAACTAGTGAGAAAAATATTGCAGAGATGATCACTGATAGAGGCAACACTGAATACATAACAGCCTGTATAGACCAGAACTCCCACTTCTGATGCTCCAAGTCTTTACTATATAACTGCCTATGTGTTGGAAAGGACCCTGGCCTGAACATGGCAGATTCCAGGCCAGCTCCTAGGAATGAAAAAGTTCCTGATGTGGGCCAAAGTAACTAGATTTGTGTCTATTCTGGCTGAAGGGTAAAGAAGGACCTGAGCTGGAGCATGGCTGAGCAGAAGCTTGAAAGTAGTGAGGAGGAGCTTGGGGTATGGGAAGGGTTTCTGCTTAAATAAGTGGGGAGTGGCAAGTTGTGCCTGGTAAGACCTGGAGTGCCCACAGCAGGGTGAGGCTGGGAGTTGTCCTCATGTGTATCGGGTGGGGTAAGGGCCTTAGTATGTGATGAGCCTAAACAAGGAGTGTGTGTCTCTCGATGTGACTGAGACAGTCATAGAAATGAGCAGAGTAGAAGCAAAGGGCAAAGGGCTCTTGACATGAGTAGAGGCTGTTCTGATACATATGGGGAGCACTTCAAGGCCAGGTGTGTGCTGGTGAGAACTAGCTCAGGGAGAAGGATCCTGTCCTGGACAAGGCATTATTACTACTACTGCCTGGATTGGAGATTTTTCATAAATCTCTGTGCGTTGATGATGTGGTGTGAGCTCCAGCAGTAACCAAACCCAAGAAATTCGTCTCCTTCAGGTTTCACTTGAGCCACATATAAATGGAGAATTTCTCTCTCCACAGAGTCCCCTCATATACTAAAGTTCCTGGTCTGACAGGGAGAGACTTTTCTTACTACCTGTAGGCCTATAAGCTTCTCAAACTCTCTGAGGTAAAGTACTCTTTGTGATAGTATTTACCAAATATTACATAATATTTTCCAAGAATATAAGCATTTTTGTGTAAGCTGTATTTCAATAAATTATTGAATGCTGTTTATTATAAATAATCATATTACTATGTCTGTGTCATCCAACTTGGTGGAGAGTAAGAAAACACATCTGGTCCAGCACTAGTCACATGAAGCTCAAAGACACACATACAAAAACACCATAACAATGGTCACAATACACCAAATTTAACTTTCTGTGTAAAGGAAGTTGGTATCAGCATACCCACATGATTAGTTTCTATAGAAATACAGGATGTCAGAGTTTCAAAAAACCACCAAGTTGAACTCCCTCCGTTTTCAGACAAAGGTTCAGGTCTGGTTTAGCTTTGCTTCACAAGCATTTACTGACACCTATTGTGTTTTCAGTGGTTGGTGTTCATGATGTTTGGGGGCACGGATGATACAGACAGGGTCCCTGCCCTTGAGCAGCTCATAGTGATGAGGCAGAGACACATGGACAATTTCAATCATAACCTTGATTGAATCTCTAATTGGTCCTGAACTCTACATATGAGGGGTCCTCAAAAAGTTCATAGAAATATTCATATTATCTTTTAATTCCACTTTTCCACAACCTTATTTAAGTACCCTCACATATCACTCCACAAAGACCCTGAGGAGTAGGTCTTTGACCTTGTACAAATGTAGATACAGATGATGGTGGTTTCGTAACTCATCTAGTAAGTGGTAGAGCTTGGAATACACACTCAGGTCTGCCTGACTCCAAAGCCAGTCCCTTTCCCACTCATCATGGCAATACTTCACTTGTTTGACAGATGCTGAGATGTATATCTCATTCTTCTTGACACAGCTACCTGCTTCCAACATGGTTCACAGCAGGAAAAGCAAGGCACCCAGTAGGGCACAGTATTTCTTTTAAGTGCTGGGTCAGATCTCAGAGCACCTATGCTAAAATCAACAGGACTGGGCTCCTGTTTTCTGACTGTTCACAAATCTGTAAGGACAGGCAGCTTGGAAAGTGACAGCTTCAGGGAAGATGGCATCATTCACAGCCTGAAGAGTGTGTAAGCTGGGGCCACACCTACTGTCCCTATTCTTCAAGTGGGATCTATTCCTAAAACAGAGCAGACCCTCAGAAACTGCTATTTCCTGAGAAAGAGAAAGTGAAAGGTCTGCCTCCAAGCCATGTGCCTCTCTCAGCTGGGCTTAATCTCCAAGGTTCCCCTGTGGGGAGGAAAATAACAAGAGCAGATGGGAGGGAGGGGGAAAGGGAAAGGAAATGTGATGGAAGAAGGAGGAAGGAGGAGGAGCAGGACTGAGGCCTGTGACACCCCCTTCATTCCCACAGGGGAGACCAGGGGGCTTCCAGTGGTGGCTTGGTCATTGCCAGACTGGGTGCAGATGTCAGGGGGGTGTCGCAAAAGCCCTTGCTGCCCACCACCCCAGCTCAGGAACCCAAAGCCCTTCTTTCTGCAGCTTGGTGGTCGGCTCTGGGCTGATTGCACGTGTTGGGGGCACATGGCAGGGGCCCTCAGCCACCCACCACCCGCGTTCAGGAGACCCTGGGGCACTGCCTGTAGCAGCTCGGTGGTTGTTGCTGGGGTGGTTGTGTGTGTTGGGGGGTGTGGCTGAGGCTCCTGGCCTTCCCTCCTCTCTGGCTTGGTAGCCCAGGGGACTTCTGGTTCTTCTAGGTGTTATAGGTGTTCTTTGGTGAAATGAGGCCTTTGGGGGGGGGTATCAAACTTTGTCTCTGGTCTGTGGGTACTTTGTTTTTTCTTTCAGTTCTGTGTTGGATTATTTGCTGTTCCAACCACTTAAACTCTGTGCTAGAACTAATTTGTTGTCCTTTGCTTCTAAAATGGGGGAACTTCCTGTGGGGACCAGCACTTGAGCTGTGTGGTTGAGCTAAATTGCTGCTTTGCTGCTGACTCCCTAGGGAAGGCTTTTTGTGCAGCTCAGGTTTTAATGGTTGACTTTATACGTACTTCCAGGTCTAGAGAAATCCAGTGCACCTGGGTTGCATAGAAACTCTGGTTTGGACCTGAGTCTTTTCATCAAACTGCACCCCATGCAATTCTATATTCCTGACCAGTGCTCCAAACACTTCCCATGGGACGGGCCATGCTCTGGTCCCTCACTGGCCTCTAAGTGGCTCCTTTTTTTCAGTTGTTCTGGCTCCTCACTCTTATGTGGCCCACGGGAACCCTGTTAGTGGTCTTGCTGGTCTGGGGGTCACCAAGGCCCACTTCTCCCCTGCCACCTCCAAGCAACTTCATCCAAAGGGCGCAGCTGCAGCTTTTGCCAACTCCTGCTCCATGTGCTCAGCAGCTACAGCCTGGAAGTGGCCGAGATTTGAAACAGTCAGAGCAGTTTTTTCATTCTCTCATCATGGCTTCTCCTGACCTTATGCACTCCGTAGGTCTCTCCTCCTCTTCCCCTGAGCTCTAGCAGCCCCAGCTTGGCTGTCATTGCTTTTTTATAGTTGTAAATTGGTTGATTTATTGAAGAGAGTGACACTGGGGACTGTCTATTCTGCCATCTTGACTGGAAGCCTGTAGGCTAGATTTAAAAGCTTAAGAAAAAACTAGGCTTGAGGATTTGAAACTTTAATAATGGAAATATAATTTTTTAAAAGTGATGTTCTGAATAAACTTTTCTGAACCCACAAGCCACCCTGAAGTCACCAAAATAATTAAACATCCACCTCCCATTCATACTGCTACCCAATCCAAACTGGCTTCCATCTGTTACTTTACCAAAACAGGCCTTGATAAGGTCATCTTCCATGTTGTTGAATCCCACAAACACTTCTCAATCTTCACCTTACTTGATCCTTTAGCATCATTTGACACTTTGACACTATTGACCAATCTCTCCTTCTCTCAACCCTCTCTTCCTTTGGTTTCTGTGACACAAAAATCTTCAGGTTTTCCTCTGACTCTGCTGCCTTTTCCTTCTTACATTCATGGGATTGACCATCTTCCTCAACTTGGCCACTAAATGTGGCTCCTCAAGGCTCAGTTCTAGTCTTCCTCCTAGCCTCACTCTTTTCTTGGGAATCTCATTCCTACTGATGGCGTCAATCACCACCTATTTCCATATGTGTCACTGTGTCAAGGATCCCTAAGACTATCTCCAAATTCAGTAACTCACTAGGAGGAATCACAGGACTCAACATATAGCATACTTATAGCTAAAATTTGTGTGTGTGGGGGGGTGTTTCTGTTTTTCGTTTTTTAATGCAAAACACCAATGTTTATTTAAACTGTATAAGTAAAAACATTTAAAACCCCTTAGGTAAAAAGTCAACAGGTACTTTGAATATTTTCAGATCACCCAAATTCCCAACAGCTTGGTTCTGATGATTTACATGGAGTCTTGGTCCATCCCGGCCATCCAGGCCCAGCACAAGGCCATTGACAATCTAGCTTCTCTGCCCAGCGCCTAACCAGATGCCCAGTGTGCCAGTGGGAGCACCTGACACAGCAGTCCCAGGGAAACTCAGTGGCCTGTGACCTCCCATACCAGGATCTCATTGTGGGCTGATTTATGGCTAAAATTTGTTACAGCAAAAGGATACAAACAAAATTGGCAAAAGGAAGAGGCATATGGAGCAAAGCCTGGAGGAAACCAGGCAAAAGCTTTCAAGATTCCTCTCCCAGTGATGTCACAAAGAACATGCTTAATTTTTCCTGCAACAAGGGGTAGCAATACATGTGAAATCTTATCTACCAGGGAAGCTCCTTAGAGACTCAGTGTCCAGGATTTTTATTGGGGACTGGTCATGCAGGCACCCTGTGCCTAGCATGTACCAAAATTCCAGACTTCCAGAAGGAAAACAAGTATTCACATAAACTGCATTGTTTATACAACAGAATTGATGAGTGGCTCACTGTGCCACTATTATCAATTCTGTGAATGGTGAAAACCCTCCTGAAATCTAAGTTCCCAGATGCCAGCCAAGGGCCAACCTTGTGATCACACCTTTCAAAGGATAACTGTCATACCTGCTACGTTAACTCTTTTCTGCACACTTAGAAATTATATCTCCAGCCCTGTTGGCTCCTCTGAACTTCATGCCCCAAATGCCCAACTGCCTACTGGGTAGCTCCAATAAAATCTCAAAAATATTTCAGATTTGACATCATAGCTACCAATTATTAAAAATGTATTCTGCCCCTGGCAGTATTCTAAGCACTTTACATATACTAAATTGTTTAATCCTCAGAGCAGTTACATGAAGTAGTATTTTTTTTCCTCCATGTTCTTTTTATTATTTTTCCCCCCTTTGGTGGCTTGTGGTATGGGGATCCAAACCCTTGACCTTGGTGTTATAAGCACTATGCTCTCCCCTGTGTGAAGTAGCATTATTATCTGCATTTTACAAATAAGGAAACTGAGGCACAGAGAGAGTTAACAATTTATCTCCAGATTATACAGTTAGCAATTTGTGGGACCAGGATTCAATCCCATTCAATTTGACTCCAAAACCCACATTCCTAGTGATTACTCAGTATTGTCTCAACATACTCAAAATCAAACTCATGATCTTTCCTCTCAACTCTGTTCCTCTTCCAAATTTTCCTATCTCTATTACACTCATCACCATCTACCCTTGGCAGGTAGGACACATCCTTGATAACTTTCCCTCTCTCACCTCACTACCCCCCACAGCAATTGGTCATTAAGTTATGTTTATTTTTCTCTTAAACATCTCTTGAATTTATTCAGATTTCTCCATATTCACCTTCACTAGGCTAATGTAAGCTACCATCATGTTGATCACTGCAATAGCTTATGCATTGATCTCTAATCTGTGGACAATATGTATGTAGTCAATCATCTAGGGATTGTAGAGTAACAAGAGAGAAGAAACCTGGGCCCCACACAGCCTTCACAGAGCCAATCTACCATATCAGCTTGGAACTTTTACATGACAGAAAAGTATATTTTTGTCTTGTTTAAGCTGCTGCTACTTTTAGTCTTTGCCAAATGCAGCCTTAGTTATCCTAACTGATAAAAAGTGTTTGTTCCTTATGGAACACATGCTCAGGACAGTCCACGGTACTATGCATTTGGAGGCAATATTATTTTTATATGAAAATAACACACATATTATGGAAAAGAATATAAAACTCAAAGGAATTTTTTAAATAAAACACAGGATCTCAAAGAAACCCAGTTTCCCACTTATAGCGGGCTCTTTCTAGATCTGTTCCCAGAATCTCCTAGGTATCAGTTCACTCTTCTCACCCACTGTGGTGGTAAAGTTTGAGCATTTCTTTCTGGGGCACAGAGCTATTAGTACCTGAAAGCCACACAGGCTCTCGCTCCCATCACTGATTAGGAGACAGTCAAGTAAATTAGATAAATTTGGTAACAAACATATTTCATGTGTAGCATTGCTTGGAATGGAAATATATTAAAATAGGGAGAACATATTAGATTCAGAAATACATGTGGGACAAGTACTTGTAAGAGATTCCATGTGGTGAGGCAAAGACAGAGAATCACAACTTACCAAGGCAGAAATGCACAAGCAGAGGCCTCCATGGGAACCAGAATGAGGGTAGGAAAACCTGAATTTTAATTGACCAATGACTGGAGGCTCAGGGTGAACAAGTCTGAGAGTTAAAAACTCAAGGGGGACCCAGTCAGAGAGTTTTACTTCCAGGAACTCAACCAGACTCTTATGGTAAATATTGGAGAAAAATCCCCTTGTGTTTCCTTCAGGGGGAGAGGAAAAGGAACCATTTTGAAATACACCACAGCATTCTGTTCTTACAAGGCCTTCTCTCAAGAGAAACTGCTGTACCAGAGTCTAAACTATTGCTGTTTTATTCGAGCCTAATCAACCTAAGAGAAGGTAAATATCCAACTCCAGTCCCCTGTTATCTTTCATGTGGGAGAAGGGAATACCCAACTCCAGCCCACTCTAGCCATTCTGGCCCACCTAAGTGGAGGGAAAAAACTAAGAAGTAATTGTGAAGTTCACAGTTCAGAGTCACAGACTCACTAAAAGACTGAGATATAATCATAGGACAATAGAATGCTTCCTCTCTCGCCATACTTTACCACCACATTACTAAAGGCCTATTTACAGAAGTTCCTTTTACCCAGTTCATCATGTGTGGCTATCAAGAGCAAATTACAAGACATAATAAAGGGCAAATAATAATAATAATAAAACAAAAAAAAAGTTTGAAAAGACTGCGCAAACATAAGAACCATACCGTATGGCAGGGATGTTGGAATTATCAGACCAGGAGTTTAAAACATCTATTATTAATAAGCTGTGATGTTTAATTTTTAAGTATCAACTCAACTGGGCCATGAAGTGCCCAGATATTTGGTCAAACATTATTCTAGGTGTTTCTGTAAGAGTATTTTGGATGTCATTAACATTTAAATCAGTCGACTGAGTAAAGCAGATCTCCTTCCCTAATATAAGTGGATCTCATTCAATCAGTTTAAGGCCTTAGTAGAACAAAAAGGCTGACCCTCCCCTGATAATTCATCCTGCCTGACAGCCTTCAAACTGGAACATCAGCTTTTTTTCCTGCCTTTAGACTCAAACTGAAACATTGGCTCTTCCTGGGTCTCAAGCCTGTCAGCCTTCAGACAGAACTACATCATCAGCTCTCCTAATTATCAGACTTTTGGACTCAGACTGAAAATAAACAACCAGCTCTCCTGGGTCTGCAGCTTGTTGACTCATCCTTAGATCTTGAGATTTGACAGCCTCCACAATCACATGACCCAATTCCTTATAATAAATTATAAATTCATATATACGTGTGTGTATATACACATATATATGCATACATATATATATACATATACGTATACATATCTTCTAGTAGTGCTGTTTCTCTGGAGAACCCTGACTAATACATATGCTAAGAGCTCTAAAGGGTAAAGTAGACAGTATGCAAGAACAAATGAGCAATATAAACAGAGAGGCAGAAATTCTAAGAAAGAATTAAAAAGAAATGCTAGACATCAAAAACACAGTAACTGAAATGAAGAATGCCTTTGACGGGGTCATTAATAGACTGGACACAGCTGAGGAAATAATCTCTGAGCTGGAGGTTATGTTAATAGGAGTTTCCAAAATGGAAAAGCAAAGAGAAAAAGACTAAAATAAAAGAAGGAACAGACCATTCAAGAATTGTGAGACAACCACAAAAAGTGTAACATACATATAATGAGAATTCCAGAAAGAGAGGAAAAAGAGAAAGGTACTCAAGAAATATTTGAAGCAATAATGACTGAGAATTCCCCCCAAATTAATGTCAGACACCAAAACACAGATCCAGGAAGCTCAGAGAACACTAAGCAGGACAAATGCCAAAAAGAAACCCCACACAGGCACATTGTAGTTAAACTGCAGAAAACTGGTAAAGGGCCTCAAAAAATTATTGTGTAATGTTGAATATACTAATTATCCTGATTTGAGCACCACATATTGCACCCAGGTATTGATATTCAACACTGTATCCCACAGATATGTACAATCAATTGTGTTTCAATTAAAAAGATGTTTTAAAAATTAAAGCATGGCTAAAAATAAATTAATAAATAAATGTAAATAAACTGCAGAAAATCAAAGATAATTTTAAAATCTTAAAAGAAGCCATAGGGAAAAGCCACCTCACCTACAGAGGAGCAAAGTTAAGAATTATATCCAACTTCTCAGAAGCCATGCAAGCAAAAAGAGAGTGAAGTGAAACATTTAAGATGGTGAGAGAAAAAAAAAATACCAACTTAGAATTCTGTACCCTGTGAAATTATCCTTCAAAAGTAAATGTAAAATAAAGACTTTCTCAGACAAAAAGATATTGAGGGAATTTGTTGTCAGTAGACCTGCCTTGTAAGAAATGTTAGGGAAGTTCTTCAGAGAGAAGAAAAATGATATAGGTCAAAAACTCAGATTTACATAAAGGAAAGAAGAGCACTGGCAAAGGAATAAGTTAAGGTAAAATAAAAACATATTTCTCTTATTCTAACTGATCTAACAGATAACAGGTTGCTCAAAATAATAATAATAGTAACAGTGTATCTGATTATATATATTTATGTGTTTGTGTGTGTGTACATGCTTGTGTATGATTATATATAAGTCAAATGTGCAAGAGCAATGATATAAGGGATGGGAGGGAGGAATTAGGATTTTTTTAAATAAAAGGTACTTGCATTACCCTGTGAAGATGTATACTGCTATTTGAAAGTGTACTTGAAATAGTTGTAAATGCATATTGCAAACTCTAGGATAACCACTAAAAAAATTGTTTTAAATGTATAACTAATATGCTAAGAATAGTGAAATAACAAAATCACAAAATGTTCAATTAAGAGAACATAAAAAGATTGGAAGACAAAAATAGGAGTAAAGAACAAGGGCCATAGAAAAAGGACCATTGTATAGAAGGGCCATTGTATAGAAAACAATAAAAAATATGAGGGTACTTCAAAAAGTTCATGGAAAAATAGAATTAAAAGATAACACAAATCTTTCCATGAACTTTTTGAAGTACCCACATATGGTAGATATTAATCTAACTAAATCAATAATCACCTTAGACATCAATGGTCTAAATACACCAATAAAAGACACAGATTGTCAGACTGGATCAGAAAACAAGACCCAACTATATGATGTATAAAAGAAACCCACTTTAAATATAAAGACACAGATAGATTAAAAGTAAAGGGATGGAGAAAGATATGCCATATTAACACTAATCAAAAGAAAACTGGAATAGCTATATGAATTTTAGACAGAGCAGACTTCAGAGCAAGAAAAGTTATCAGGAATAAAGAGGGGTATTACACAATGATAAAGGACTCTGTTCCTCAAGAAGACAACATTATCTTTAATGAGTATGCACCTAATAACAAAGTATCAAAATATATGAGGAAAAGCTGATAGAATTGGAAGGAGAAATAGATAAATCCACTATCATAGTTGGAGTCTTCAACACCCATCTATCAGAAATAGAAAAGTCCAGCAGGTAGAAAATCAGCAAAGCCATAGTTGAACTGAACAACACCATTAACCAACTGGACCTTATTGACATTTCTAAAATACTTTATTGAACAAAAGCAGAACACACATTCTTCCCAGTTTCACATGAAACATTCACCAAGATAGGTGACATTCTGGGCCATAAAATACACCCTAACAAATTTAAAAGAATAGAAATCATACAATGTCTACTCACAGACCACAATGGAATTAACCTAGAAATGAGTAAGAGAAAGATAGCTGGAAAATCCCAAAATATTTGGAAATTAAACAACACATTTCTAAATAATACATGGGCCAAAAAAGAAATTCCAAAAGAGATTTAAAAATATTTTGAACTAAATGAAAATGAAAATACAATGTATCAAAATCTGTGGAGTCCAGGAAAAGGAGTGCTTAGAAGGAAATTTATTGCATTGAATGCATACTTTTAAAAGAAGAACTATATGGGCCAGCCCGTGGCTCACTTGAAGAAGAAGAAGAAGAAGAAGAAGAAGAAGAAGAAGAAGAAGAAGAAGAAGAAGAAGAAGAAGAAGAAGAAGAAGAAGAAGAAGAAGAAGAAGAAGAAGAAGAAGAAGAAGAAGAAGAAGAAGAAGAAGAAGAAGAAAAAGAAGAAGAAAAAGAAGAAGAAGAAGAAGAAATGTCTAAAATCAATAATTTAAGTTTGCACCTTAAGAAACTAGAAAAGGAAGAGTAAATTAAATCCAAAGTAAATGGAAGAAAATAAATAATAAAAATACAAGCAAAGATCAATAGAATTGAAAACAAAAAATCGATAGAGAAAATCAACAAACCCAAAATCTGGTTCTTTGAAAAGATCGATAAAATCAGTAAGTTTCTAGCTTGGCTAACTGAATAAAAAAAAGAAAAAGAAGACACAAATGACTAATATCAGAAATGGGAGAGGGGGTATCACTACAGGCCTGGTGAACATTAGAAGAATAATAAAGAAATATTATGAACAATTATATACCTACAAATTTGATAAATTAAATTAAATGGACCAATTTATTGTAGTTGATTTTCATGACCCTTTACCTGTTCCTCTTCCCCCCCCCCTCCCCTCCACATTACATCATATCTGTTCACTTGTCTTAACAAGTTCAAGGAATTGTTGTGATTGTTGGGTCTTCTTCCCTCCACCCACCCTTTGTTTGTGTTTATTTATTTATTTATTTTAAGCTCCAACAAATAAGTGAGAACATGTGGTATTTCTCTTTCTGTTCCTGACTTGTTTCACTTAATATAATTTTCTCTAAGTCCATCCATGTTGTTGCAAATGGTAGTATTTCATTCTTTTTATAGCAGAGTAGAATTCCATTGTGTAGATATACCACATTTTCCTTATCTACTAATCTAACGATGGACATTTGGGCTGATTCCAACTCTTGGCTATTGTAAATACTGCTGCACTAAACATGGGAGAACAGGTATTCCTTCAGCATGATGATTTCCATTCCTCTGGGTATAGTCCAAGCAGTGGAATAGCTCAATCACATGGAAGATGTATCTGTAATTGTTTGAGGAACATCCATACCATTTTCCATAAAGGCTGCAACATTTTGCAGTCCCATCAACAGTGTATGAGAGTTCCTATATCTCCACAACCTCTCCAGCACTTATCGTTCTCAGATTTTGGATATTAGCCATCCTAACTGGAGTGAGATGATATCTCAAAGTGGTTGTGATTTGCCTTTCCTAGATGTTGAGTGATGTTGAGCATTTTTTCATGTGTCCATTGGCCATTCCTATATCTTCCTTTGAGAAATGCCTATTCAGCTCCCTTGCCCATTTTTTAATTGGGTTACTTGTTATTTTTGCTGTAAAGTTGTTTCAGTTCCTTGTATTTTCTGGATATTAATCCTTTGTCAGATGTATTTTTTTCACATATTTTCTCCCACTCTGTTGGGTGTCTTTTCACTCTGTTGATTGTGGATGTATATTTTGCAAATATTTTCTCCCACTCTGTTGGTTGACTTTTCACTCTGTTGATTGTGTCTTTTGCTGTGCAGAAGCTTTTTAGTTTGATATAATCCCACTATTTATTTTTCTTTTAGTTGCCTGTGCTTTGGGGGTCATATTCATGTAGTCTGTACCCACTCCTACTTCCTGGAGTGTTTCCCCTATGTTTTCTTTAAGGAATTTTATTGTTTCAGGATGCATATTTAATTCTTTAATCAATTTTGAGTTGATTTTGGTATATGGTGAAAGGTACGGGTCTAGTTTCATTCTCCTACATATAAATATCCAGTTTTCCCAGCACAATTTGCTGAAGAGGCAGTCTCTTACCCAGTGTGTGCACTTGGTGCCTTTGTCAAAGATCAGATGGCTGTAGGTGTATGGGTTGATTTTTGGGTTCTCTATTCTATTCCATTGATCTGTGTGTCTATTTTTATGCCAGTACCATGCTGTTTTGGTTATTATAACTTTGCAATATAGTATAAAGTCAGGTAGTGTTATGCCTCTAGCTTCATTTTTTTGCACAGGATTGCTTAGGTCAACAGTTATTTTCTTTTAGCATTTAAAAAATGTTGTGCCACTACTTTTCTGGCTTTTATGGGTTTAGTTGAGCTAAGTGTAATCATTTAAATTATTTTTCTCTGGGAAAAAATTGATAAAAATGACAAAGTGGTTATCTCTGGGTGATGAGAATGAAGTGTGATTTTTATTTTCTTTTCAAAAAAGATATTTTTTCCCTATAGGTGATACATTTTTTTCTCAGCCTACTTTCAAGATTTTTTTCTTTGTCTTTAGCTTTCAGAAATTTGACTGTAACATGTCTTGCTTTATATTTCACTGGCTTTATCCTGTTTGAGATCTACTCAGTTACTTAAATCTGTAGGTATATTTTTCACCAAACTAGAAGTTCTCAGCCCCATTATTTCTTTACATTTTTTTTTCAGTATTGCATTCTTTTTTTATTGGTTATGAATATTCATGATATACAAAGCTGATGGTCACCTCTCATACCCAGATGTGAAGGCCAGATGCATACTGGCAACATGCCCATTACTACAAATTGTGTTCGTAGCTATGTCCGCCACCCAATTATCCCCAACCTCCCTCCCCATCCCCCTTTACCCCCTACTCCACTTTGTATCCCAAGGTATGTTCTCTCCCTCTGCAACTTCAGTGCACCACTGCGGTCTTTCTTTCCTTCCTTCTTTATCTCTTAGCTCCCACTTATGAGTGAGTACATTTGGTATTTATCCCTCAGTGCTTTGCTTATTTCATTCAACATAAGTTTCTCCAGGCTCATCCACGTTGTTGCAAATGGGAGTATTTCATTCGTTTTTATGGCAGAGTAGTATGCCATAGTGTATACATATCACACTTTCCTTATCCAATCATTCATCAATGGACATTTAGGTTGATTCCATGTCTTGGCTATTGTAAACAGGGCTATGATGAACATGGGAGTGCAGGTATCCCTATGACATGATGATTTCCAATCTCTAGGTATATAACCTGAAGCACAATTGCTGGATTGCATGGATTACATCTGTAGTTGTTTGAGAAATCTCCATACTGTTTTTCTTAGTGGTTGTACTAATTTACAGTCCCACCAACAGTGCAGGAGCACTCCCTTCTCTCCACACCCTTGCCAGCATTTGTTATTCACTGTCTTTTTGATTATAGCCAGTCCAACTGGGGCAAGATGATATCTCAATGTGGTTTTAATTTGCATTTTCCTGATGACTAGTGATATTGGGCATTTTTTCATGTACCTATTGGCCATTTGTATGTCTTCCTTTGAAAATTGTCTATTCAACTCCTTTGCCCATTTTTTATTTGGGTTATTGTTTTTCTTTTTTACTATGTAATTGCTTGAATTCCTTGTATATTATGGAAATTAATCCTTTGTCAGATGCATAGTTAGCAAAAATTTTCTCCCACTCTGTAGGTTGTCATTTCACTCTGTTGATTGTTTCCTTTGCTGTGCAGATTTTTAGTTTGATATAGTCCCATTTGTTTATTTTTTCTTTTGCTGCTTGTGCTTTCGAGCTCATATTCATAAAGTCTATGCCCAGACCTAGATCCTAAAATGTTTCACCTAAGTTGGTTTTTTGAGAAGATAAATAAAATAGACAAGCTATTAGCTAGGTTAACAAAAAAAAAGAAGAGAGAAGACCCAAACAACAAAAATCAGAAAAGAAAAGGGAGACATTGCAACCAATACCACAGAAATACAAAGAACCATTAGATACTATTATAAACAACAGTATGACAACAAATATGAAAACCTGGAAGATATGGATAAGTTTCTACACACATACGAACTACTCAGACTGAACCAAGAAGAGATAGAAAACCTGAACTGACTAATAACAAGCAACGAGACAGAATTGGTAATCAGCAATCTTCCAACAAAGAAAAGTCCAGGTCTGGATGACTTTACAGCTGAATTCTATCAAACTTTTAAAGAGGAATTAATACCAATTCTTATCAAACTATTCCAAAAAATTGAAACAGAAACTATTCTCCCAAACTCATTCTATGAGGCCAACATAACTCTGATACCAAAACCAGATAAAGACACAACAGAGTAAGAAAATTACAGGTCAATATCTTTGATGAATGTAGATGCAAAAATCCTCAACAAAACATTAGCAATCAGAATACAGCAAGACATTAAAAAAATTATACACCATGATCAAGTGGGACTCATTCCAGATATATAAGGATGATTCAACACATGCAAGTTAATAAATGTGATATGCCACATCAACAAAATCAAGGACAAAAACCATATGATCATCTCAATAGATACAGAAAAGGCATTTGACAAAATTCAGCATCCCTTCATAAAGACTCTCAGCAAGTTAGGTATAAAAGGAAAGTATCTCAACAAAAATAAAAGCCATATATGACAAACTGAACACCAATGTCATGCTGAATGGGGAAGAGATGAAAGCTTTTCCATTAAGATCAGGAACAGAACAATGATGCCCACTCTCACTACTCCTATTAAACATAGTATTAGAATTACTAGCCAGAGAAATCAGGCAAGAGAAAGAAATAAAGGACAGCCAAATGGGAAAAGATGCAGTCAACCTGTCCTTCTTTGCAAATGACATGATCTTATGTATTGAAAAGCCTAAAGATTCTACAAAAAAATTCTCAGAGTTGATAAAAGATTTCAGTAAAGTTTTTTTTTTTTTTTTTTTTTTTTTGTCTTTTTCGTGACCGGTAAGGGGATCGCCCTTGGTGTGGTGTCGCCCACACTGTGCTCAGCCAGTGAGTACATCGGCCATTCCTATATAGGATCCAAACCCGTGGCGGGAGCATCACTGCGCTCCCAGCGCCACACTCTCCTGAGTGCGCCACGGGGTCAGCCCAGATTTCAGTAAAGTTGCAGGATACAAAATCAACTTGCAAAAATCAGTAACATTTTTATAGTCCAGCAACGAACTAGCAGAAAAAGAAATCAAGAAAGCTAGCCCATTCACAGTAGTCACACAAAAAATTTAAAACCTAGGAATAAATTTAACCAATGAGGTAAAAGATCTCTACAAAGATAACTACAAATCACTGTTAAAAGAAATTAAAGAAGACACAAAATGATGGAAAGACATTCCATGCTCTTGGATTAGAAGAATTAACATTGTGAATATGTCCATACAACCCAAAGCGATCTACAGATTCAGTGCAATCCCCATCAAAATACCAATGATATTCTTCTCAGAAATAGAAAAAACAATCCTAAAATTCATATGGAACAACAAAAGACACCAAATGGTCAGAACAATAAACAAAAACTAAAGCAAGAGGCATAACACTACCTGATCTCAAATTATACTGCAAAGGTTTGGTAACCAAACCAGCATGGGACTGGCATAAAAACAGACACTCAAACGAATAGAACAGAATAGAAAACTCAGAAATCAACCCACATACAGCTAACTGATCTTTGACCAATGCAACAAGAACATATACTGGGAAAAAGACTGCCTCTTCAATGAATGGTACTGGGAAAACCAGACATCCACGTGTAGAAGAATGAAACTAGACCCGTTCCTTTTGCCATATACCAAAATCGACTCAAAATGGATTAAAGACTTAAATATAAGACCTGAAACTACAAAACTCCTACAAGAAAACATAGGGGAAACACTTCAGGAAGTAGGACTGGGCAAAGACCTTATGAATAAGACCTCAAAAGCACAAGCAACAAAAGAAAATATAAACAAATGGAATTATGTTAAATTAAAAAGCTTCTGCATAGCAAAAGAAACGATTAACAGAGCAAAAAGCCAACCTATACAATAGGAGAAAATATTTGCAAACTATGCATCCAACAAAGGATTAATATCCAGAATATACAAGGAACTCAAACAACTTAGTTAAAAAAATAAATAACCTGATTTTAAAATGGGCAAAGGAGCTGAATAGGCATTTCTCAAAGAAAGATATACAAAGGTCAACAAACACATGAAAAAATGCTCAACATCACTCAGCATCAGGGAAATGCAAATAAAAATCACACTGAAATAACATCTCACCCCAGTTAAACGGGCTATTATCAAAAAGACAGAATAACAAATGCTGGTGAGGATGTGGAGAAAGGGAATGCTCCTACACTGTTTGTTGTGGGGACTGTAAATTGGTGCAGCCATTACGGAAAATGGCATGGAGGTTCCTCACATAACTATGGATAGAGCTGCCATATGATCCAGCAATTTCACTGCTGGGTATATGCCCACAGGAATAGAAATTATCATGTTGAAGGGATACCTGAGCTCCCATGCTTATTGCAGCTCTATTTACAATAGCCAAGAGTTGGAACCACCCTAAATGTCCATCCTCAGATGACTGGATAAGGAAAATGTGGTATATTTACACAATGGAATTCTACTCTGCCATAAAAGAGAATGAAATACTTCAATTTGCAGCAATGTGGATGAACTTAGAGAAAATTGTGATAAGTGAAATAAGCCAGGCACAGAAAGAGAAATACTGCATGTCCTCACTCATAAGTGGGAGCTAAATAAATAAATAAAAGATACAACAACCACAATAATACATTGAACTTTCAAAAGTAGATAGTAGAATTGAGGTTACCATAGGTGGGAAAGGAGGAGGGAGAGGGATGTAAGAGGAATTGGTAAAGGGCCACAAGAAACAATTACATTGTAAAATGTTGAATATACTAATTACCCCAATTTGACCATTACATATTGCACACAGGTGTTGATATTTAACTCTGTACCCCACAGATATGTACCACTAACTATGTTTCAATTTAAAAAATAATAATAAAAATAAAATAAACTGTGGTATGTACACACTATGGAATACTATTTGGGTTTTTTTTTTTTTTTCACCAGTAAGGGGATCGCAACCTTTGGCTCAGTGTCATCTGCACCACGCTGAGCCAGTGAGCACACTGGCTGTCCCTATATAGGATCTGAACCCGTGGCCTTGGTGCTATCAGCATTGCACTCTCCCAAGTGAGCCACGAGGCCGGCCCCTATTTGGTTATTTTAAAAAATTAAATCCTGACTTCTGGTCAAGATGGCAGAATAGAAGTTCCCCAGCATCACTCTCTCCTACAAATCAACCAATTTACAACTATTAAAAAGCAACGACAGCCAAGCTGGGGCTGCTAGAGGTCAGAGGAAGAGGAGGAGAGACCTACGGAGTGCATGAAGGTGGGAGAAGCCACGATGAGAGAAAGAAAAGATTGCTCATGCCATTTTGAATCCTGGACATTTTGAATCCTGGCCACTTCAAGGCTGGAGCTGGGGAGCACATGGAGCAAGACCTGGCAAAAGCCACAACTGTGCCCTTTGTATGAAGTTGCTTGGAGGCAACAGGGGAGAAGAGGGCCTTGGTGGCCCTCAGGCCATCAAGACCACTAACATGGCTCCTGTGGACCCACATAGGACCAAGGAGCCACAACAACTGAAAAAGGTAGCCACTCAGAGGCCAGTGAGTCAATACAAGGGACCAGAGCATGGCCCATCCCAGGGGAAGTGTTTGGACTGTGGGCAGTAGGGGAGATGGGCCACTGGCGGAGCATTAGGGCACAGCATGGACAGCTGACCTGCCCTGCAATCAGCACAGGCCCACTCTGTGTAGACTGGTCAGGAATATAGAACTGCAGGGGGAGCAGTCTGCTGAAAGGACTCAGGCCCAGACCACAGAGTCTCTACACAACCCAGATTCCTTGAACATAGTATAGACACACACACACACACAAACAAAAGAAACTAGAAAAATAGAGGAAAAACAAGTCCAAATAAAGCTGGATAAGGTAATAAGGATAAGGACAAAAATAAATAAAATTTAAAAACAAAAGACAATGCAGAAAATCAATAAAAGCAAACACTGGATCTCTGAAAAGATCAAAAACATTGACAAATCTGATAAAGCTGACAAGACTGACCAAATTATCAAAATCATGAGTGAAAGAGGTCATATCACTACAGATCCTGAAGACAGTATAAGGATAATTAAATAATACCTCAAATAACTCTATGCACATAAATTTAACAAATTAGATGAAACAGACCAATTTCTTAAATATCACAAAACACCAAAACGCACCCAAGTTGAAATAGATAACTTGAATAGTTCTATAACTTCTGAAAAACAAAATCTCCAGGCCCAGGTAGTTTTACAAACTAAGTCTACCAAACATATAAAGAAGAAATCATTTGAATTCTGCCCAATATCTTCCAGAAAATAGAAGAGGTGGTAAACCTCCCAACAAAATTTATGAAGTCAGCATTACTTTAACTCTCAAACCAGAAAAAGATATTTGGGGGGTGCGGGGACTACATACCAGTATTTCTTGCCATCAGTAATGCAGAAATTCTGAACAAAATAGTAGCCAATCACATCTAGCAGTATATAAAAATAATAACTCACAACCAGTAGACTTTACCCCAGGAATGCAAAGTTGGTTTAAAATTCAGAAATTAATCAATGCAATCTACCATATTAACGATCTAAGGAAGTAAAACCATATGATCATATTAATTGGTACAGGAAAAAGATTTGAAACAATAAAACATCCATTCATGAAAAACACTCTCAGCAAACTAGGAATAGATGGAAACAACCTCAACCTAATGAAGGGCATCTTCAACTATACTACAGTTAGTATCAGGATTAATGTTGAAAGATTGAATGCTTTTCTCCAAAGATTGGGAATGAGGCAGGGATGTTTGTGCTCACCATTTCTATTCAACATCACACTAGAAGTCTTAGCCAGTCCATTAAAGCAAGAAAACATAAAGGAATAAATAAAACCTATTCATAGTCTACATGATTGTCTACATAGAAAATTGTAAGGAGTGCATTAAAAAAATCTTCTAGAACTAATAAGTGATTTTAGGAAGCCAGCAAGACACAGTCAATATTCAAATATCAATTACATTTCTACTCACAATGTATAATTTTAAACCAAAATTTTTAAATCAATGCTATTTACAATAATAGCTCAAAAAAATAGATATAAAGCCAACAAAACATGTAAAGAACGTATATGCTGAAAACTACAAAATGCTGGGCTGGCCCGGTGGCGCACTGCTACAGTGCGCCGCTTGGGAGCGCGGCGGCGCTCCCGCCGAGGGTTCGGATCCCACATACAGACCGGTTCCCGCTCACTG
>NW_007738567.1:4570-16627 GCF_000696425.1 Galeopterus variegatus | reverse complement strand
CGGTGCGGGCGCGACACTGAGGGTTGCGATCCGTTGCCAGACACGAAAAAAAAAAAAAAGAAAAAAAAAAACTACAAAATGCTGATGAAAGATACCAAACACCTAATTAAATGGAGGGACACATACTATCAGTGGACTGGAAGACTTGATTTTTTTTTTTTTTTTTACTAGTAAGGGGATCACAACCCCCAGCATGGTGTAGTCTGCACCACACTCAGCCAGTGAGCGCACCGGCCATCCTTATGTAGGATCTGAAACCATGGCCTTGGCGTTACTAATGAAGCACTCTCCTGAGTGAGCCACAGGGCCAGCCCAGACTAGACAAGTTTTAAGATGCCAGTTACCCCCAGACAGATATACAGATTTTTCTTTTTTTCATAGTACATTTTTTAATTGGTTATGAACATTCATGAGATACAAAGCTGATTGTCACCACTCGTGCTCAAGATGTGATGGCCAGATCCATACTGGCAGCATGCCCATTACTACAAATTGTGTTTATATCCCATGTCTCCCACCCAGTTATCTCCAACCTCCCTCCCCATCCGCCTTTGCCCCACTCCACTTTGTATCCCTAGGTATGCTCTCTCCCTCTGGAAGTCCAACACACCACTGTGGGCTTCTCTTTCCTTCCTTCTTTCTCTCTTACCTCCCACTTATGAGTGAGTACATGTGGTATTGTCCAATACACCACTGTGGTCTTACTTTCCTTCCTTCTTGCTCTCTTAGCTCCCACTTATGAGCGAGGACATGTGGTATTTATCCCTCTGTGCTTTGCTTATTTCACTCAACATAAGTTTCTCCAAGCTCATCCATGTTGTTGCAAATGGGAGAATTTCATTCTTTTTTATGGCAGAGTAGTATTCCATGGTGTATATATACCACATTTTCCTTATCCAATTGTCTATCGAGAGATATTTAGGTTGGTTCCATATCTTGGCTATTGTAAACAGAGCAGTGATGAACATGGGAGTACAGATACCCCTTCAACATGATGACTTCCATTCCTCTGGGTATATACCTCAAAGTGCAATTGCTGGATTGTATGGAAGATCTATCTGTAGTTGTCTGAGAAGCCACCATACTGTTTTCCTTACTGGTTGTACTAATTTACAGTCCCACCAACAGCGCAGGGGCATTCCCTTCCACACCCTCGCCAGCATTTGTTATTATCTCTTTTTGATTATAACCAGTCTAACTGGGGTGAGACAATATCTCAGTGTGGTTTTAATTTGTATTTCCCTGATGACTAGTGATGTTGAGCATTTTTTCATGTACTTGTTGGCCTTTTGTATGTCTTCCTTTGAAAAATGTCTATTCAGTTCCTTTGCCCATTTTTTAATTGGATTATTTGTTCTTTTACTGTGTAGTTGCTTGAGTTCCTTGTATATTATGGATATTAATCCCTTGTTAGATGCATAGGTGGCAAAAATTTTCTCCCACTTTGTAGGTTGTTGTTTTACTCTATTGACTGTTTCACTTGCTGTGTGGAAGCTTTTTAGTTTGATATAGTCTCATTTGTTTATTTTTTCTTTTGTTGCCTGTGCTTTCAGGCTCTTGTTCATGAAGTCTATGCCCAGACCTAGTTCCTAAAGTGTTTCACCTATATTTTCCCTTAATAACTTTACAGTTACAGGTCTTATACTTAAGACTTTAATCCATTTTGAGTTGATTTTAGTATACAGTGAGAGATGCATGTCTAGTTTCATTCTTCTGCATATGGATATCCAGTTTTCCCAGGACCACTTATTGAAGAGGCAGTCTTTTTTCCTAATGTAGGTTTTTGTTGCCTTTGTCAAATATCAGATGGCTGTAAGCTTGAGGGGTGATTTCTGTGTTCTCTATTCTGTTCCACTGGTCCAAGTGTCAAACCATGCTGTTTTGGTTAGTATAGCTTTGTAGTATAATTTGAAGTCAGGTAGAGTTATGCCTCCAGCTTTATTTTTTTTGTTGTTGTTCCATATGAATGTTAAGATTTTTTTTCCATTTCTGTGAAGAATGTCATTGGCATTTTGGTCGTGTTTGCATTGAATCTGTATATCACTTTGGGTAGTATAGACATTTTCACAATGTTAATTCTTCCAATCTGAGAGCATGAAATGTCTTTTCATCTTTTTCTGTCTTTAATTTCTTTCAGTAGTGGTTTATAGTTCTCATCATAGAACTATAAGCCAAGAAATCTTTCACCTCCTTCGTTAAATTGATTCCTAGGTATTTTATTTTTTTGTGTGACTACTACAAAATGGGCTTACTTTCTTGATTCCTCTTTCTGTTAGCTCATTATTAGAGAATATAAATGCAACTGATTTGGGGCATTTATTTTGTATCCTGCAACATTACTGAAATTATTAACTAGCTCTAGGAGTTTTTTGATGGAGTCCTTAGGTTTTTCTGTACATAGTATCATGTCATCTGCAAATAGGGAGAGTTTCACTTCATCTTTTCCAATCTGGATGCCCTTTATTTCTTTCTCTTGACTGATTGCTCTGTCTAGTACCTCCAGTACTGTGTTAAATAGAAGTTATGAGAGTGGGCATCCTTGTCTTGTTCCTGTTCTTAAGGGAAAAGCCTTCAGTTTTTCCCCATTCAGAATGATACTGGTGGTGGGCTTCTCTTAGATGGTTTTTACTGTAGCGAGATACTTTCCTTCTATATCTAATTTGTTGAGAGTCTTTATCATGAAGGGATGTTGAATTTTGTCAGATGTGCTTTTTCAGCATCCATTGAGATAATCATATGGTTTTTGTCCTTGAGTTTGTTGAACAGACCAATAAGAAGCAAAAAGATTGAAGCAGTAATCAGCAATCACCCAACAAAGAAAAGCCCAGTTCTCAATGGCTTTACAGCTGAATTCTATCAAACATTTAAAGAAGAATCAAGGCTGGCCCGTGGCTCACTCGGTAGAATGCAGTGCTGATAACACCAAGGCCACGGGTTTGGATCCTATATAGGGATGGCCGGTTTGCTCACTGGCTGAGCGTGGTGCTGACAACACCAGGCCAAGGGTTGAGATCCCCTTACCAGTCATAATTAATTAATTAATTAATTAATTAATTAATCAATACCAATTCTCCTCAAAGTATTCCAAAAAATTGAAACAGAAGCCACTCTCCCAAATTCATTCTATGAGGCCAACATAACTCTGATACCAAAACCAGATAAAGACACAACAAAAAAAGAAAATTATAGGCCAATATCTTTGATGAATGTAGATGCAAAAATCCTCAGCAAAATATTAGCAATCAGAATACAGCAACACATTTAAAAAGTTACACACCATGATCAAGTGGGATTCATCCCAGGGATGCAAGGATAGTTCAACATATGAAAATCGATATACAGATTCAGTAAAATAGCAATTGAAATCCCAGCAGGATTTTTTGTAGATATAAACAAACTTATTCTAAAATTTATTTGACAAATCTTGAAGAGACAAAACTATAGTGATGGATAACTGTTCAGTGATTGCCAGAGTCAAGCAATGAGAGAAGGGTGTGACTATAACAGACCTGTGCATTGGGTTATTAAATAGACAGGAATAGGAGTGAAAAACAGAAGTTATTCCTCAATAATAGAGGGGGAGAATAAAAAGGCAAGGAAGACAACAGATAAGGAAAAAATGATTTTTCTTCAAGGTTTGATCATGGCAACAGTCAGGGTGACAAGAGAATTAGAGCAGGGGCAAAAGGAAAACTTATGGAAACCCAGCAGATTACCATGGTAAGCTCTGACCAGGCCACTCTTGGTGATAGAAACAAAAACGCAGCAGCTGGGCTGGACAGTTAGCTCAGTTGGTTAGAACACGGTGCTGATAACACCAAAGTCAAAGGTTTGGATTCCCATGCCAGCTCACCACCAAAAACTAAAAAAAGAGTACCAGCTAAGCTGGCTAACAAGAGAGCCAAGACTGGCTGCAGAGAGACCTATGAAGACAAAAAGATAAATGGGCATCCTGGTCTCTGTTTCTCCAGAGAGTATACAGGAAAAAAGGGAATTCTTCTATTGAGTATGGTCATGGCAATTGCTGATACATATATTTCAAGAATTAGAGTGGGCCAAGGAAGGCAAAGGATGCTAATAGGGTCATCCCTAGGAGCTCCTTTTCCACTTCATCCCAGTGATAATCTCCTGGGTAGACTCCTTATAATTATGTCATAACTCCTCAACTCCTCACCCCCAATCATGCACATCTGGATGGTGGCTCCAAATGATAGGGAAAGATGTGCCATGTTAGATAACCTGCACTCCAAAATGAATTTGCCAGTTAGGAGACCTACTAGAATGTTTGGTGGACCGTTCAAGACTCCTTTTAGGAACTTAGGTCCAAGAAAGTCAAGATGAAGAGGTGAGAATAAAGGGGAAATGGCCTGGCCTTTTACAAAGGGACCACATCCTCAAGGAGAAGGGGAAGAAATGTCTGGGATCTGTTGATGATATAGGGCCCACAAAGCAAGGAGAACTAGATAGATGCCAAAGAACTATTTAAAGATGCAAGGGGAAGTGATGAGGATAAAGGATATTCCAACTTTTCTTACCTTTCTTTGAAGGAGTAGCTACTTTCTTAAACTGTGACTGCTTCTGAGTACCAGCACTCATTACAAATAAACATTGAAAGTAACTCTGTTTTTAAAGTGTATGTTCTTAATCTTTCTCTGCTTACAGGTAAGGAGCTAGATCTTCTAAGTATAAGAGCTCTGACACTGATTTTGGGCTGTGTGCAAAAGCATTGGAAACTAATTGGGTTAAAATTAGTGTTCAAAGGCTTCGAAGTGTCTAAATTAATCCTTTGGGAAGGCACCTCTTAAGCAAACAATAATATTTAATTGAGAACACAACATTTTCATTTTTAATATTATTTAGGAAACTGTTTTTTGAAATTCTTTTTGAAATATGTGTGCATGACCTAAAAGGATTCTATGCATGGAAAGTTACAAAGTTATAAGCACTACCAGTTCTGCTATGCTATGTGAATATCAAAGTTTATTGAAGTTGAATAATCTTGTGACAATTAAAGGGAAGAGTTTTCAGAATAAGGTTGAGAAACTTTGTATTTTGAGCATACGTTGTTCTTTCAGAGAAATATTTGGCTTTATTGGGACCAGAGCTAGCAGCATGTCAACAAGTTGTGTAATTTTCATAATTTGGGCATCGATTTTTCTTTTGAAGAAAGATATGACCTTGCTAGACTGAAGCTCATAGTATTTCAATAGCAGAAAAAAGGGAAAGATCCATTAGTGATAACATGCTCCAAGCTGAGGCTTTTAACAGTTCTTTTCCAAGGCTGAAGTCCTTAATATTTTTCTCCCATCTGAGCCAATTTTAAATCTTAGAGGTTATTGCTTCTAAACTGAGAAAGGGGCTACACAATTCCCATTTCTTTGGTAAAAGTCCTATATTGAGTTAGTCTTAAAAATTTACATTTACACATTGACAACTGGAAACTTTCATACTAAAACCCTTTTCTTTAGACAAAACAAAAAAACATATGACAAAATCTTCCTAGGTGCATAAGGGTTTTTGGATAGGCTTTAATTCTTGAAAAGTGACTCCATGTTTCATCCCTGTAGGGAACAAACAATAATTTCTACATTTCTATCCCCAATTCAAAATTGGGGATACAGTCATAGCATATTTAGTTCTATTCAAAAATATGCATATTTGCACCAAACTTGGAATGGCTGAGATTCTCTATAGCTGTAAGTTTCCCAAGTTTTCATTTGCTTTAATGTGGAAAAAAATACCAGCCTCAATATATGTTGAATATGTCTGAAAATTATTTGGAATGGTGTTCAGAGTTACCCAGATGTATTAAGAACATGAGACTAACTGTAATGTGCTGTACTCTAACTGTGCTTTTGTCTTTTGTGAGTTGGTTTTCATGAAGCACTGTCAATACTGTGAAAATTACAGGAGCTTATAGAAATTGAGCTACATGAGACTACTAGGTGAATTTTTTAATTGTCATTTTTTGGCACATTTCCATTACAATTCTTGATAGTGTATTTTCTGCGATTTCTGACTGGCTTTGAAGGTTCTAAAATAGGACAGCATAGAAGCCATACAAGGCAACAAAAAAGGCAAGGCCCTATGAAAATTTGAAGTTCAGTGCTCGAACTGCCTGTAACAAATAAATGAGCAGCAGCACCAGTAAAGAAAAACATGAAGAAAAAAAAGAAACAGGCTGAAATCTTGAGGCTCGGTGGGAAAAAACCGAGACTGTTTTGGCAAGTGGGAATAAAATCTGGAGGAGGGTTTTAATCAAAACCTCACAAGCCAGTGTTTCCTTAGCTGCTACTTTTAATTAACCTCCATTAAGAGCATAGGAACTCTGTTTTGATACTGGTTTCCCTATGCCCTCAGAATCCCCTGAGGCTCCATGGGGAGGAGGTTAAAATTTCTTTCTGGACAGCTAATTCTGTGTTCAGAATGGTGTGGTCATAAAGGATCATCTGAACTTGTATGCTTTGAAGCCTACTTTGTCAAGGGGCAAAAAAGAAGTGGACATTTTTGAAGTTCAGAACAGCATTGCAATTTAAACACATGGTTTGATATGACAATATGCAGCATAATACATTTGAATTAGTGGAAGAATATAATAAAAGAACATTAACAATGATAGCACTATTGAAAAAGGAAAAGAAAACAAATTCTCTTTTTTTAAAAAAAAAAAAAGATGACTGATAAGGGGATCCCAACCCTTGACTTGGTGTTGTCAGCACCACACTCTCCCAAGTGAGCTAACTGGCCATCCCTACATAGGGATCCAAACCCGGGGCCTGGATGTTATCAGCACTGCACTCTCCCAAGTGAGCCACGGGCTGACCCCTAGAGAACAAATTCTTTAGATTTCTCACAATAGAACTAGGCAAGAAAGTGGGGCAGGACAGAATAGGGACACACCCCAGGGCGGATGCTCATAAATATTCAGACCAGATCAGCACTGCCTGCCCCTTTGCCTGGCAGTTAATGAACCCATAATGCTCTGATGACAGCTTAACCACCCTACCAATAAGCATGCTACACCTAGAACTTTGCAGATTACAAAAAACTGCCCCATCTGCACTCTAGGAAGGACACAAGTGCAGATGACCTCCATATGACCTTCCACCTATGAAGTTAGACCAGAAAGGACAAAGTTAAAGGGAAGTGACTCTACTGCACATAACTGGAAACTTCAGAAACTCAGGGATGCATGACAGGAAGCTGATGCAACTTCACATCAACCTACTAAGGCTTACTTACCTTAGATCCTCTCCCACGGCTGAATATTCCTCCCCTCAGTTAGGACAGAGAAACACCCCTGTCCCAGAACAACATATAAACCCTCCCCTTAGGAATCCACGGAGCAGATCTCATTTTCGAGGCCACCCACACACACGTTGGTGCACATTTTCTCTTCACAATAAAATCCTGTTGTTTGAGTAGGATTTTACTCAATCTATCCCCCTTCCTTTTCTTTAGCTCAGCAGGTGCTTACCCTGTTGTGGACTTCAATTGGTCCCATGAAATGTTCTCCTTACACGGTTTGATCAAGAACCTAAAACCCACTGTCTGGTTTCAGCATTGGCATGCCAGGCAGGGGATAAGATCTATAATATTTACAGAGACCCCAACTCAGTGAGTACTTCGTTCCTGCCACCCCAGGATCATGTCCAGAGTCCATTCCTGGCCACACCGGTGCCCTCACCCACATTCCAGGCCCTGGCAGCCAAGCCCCTCCATGTAGACCCGATCCCAGTTCTTGCCATGCTGCCACATTCCATGGCCACAAGGGGCCCTCTTTCCCTCCCTTCTTCTCACCTACTGGCCAGGGTGCACAGATGGTAGGGCAGTCCACAGGTCACATGTTTGGTGTGGGCCATGTGTTTGGCACAGCCCAGACTAGCCAGCCAGAGGTAGTGCCCCAAGCCTGGACCCCATGCAGCTCAGCTTCCTGGCTCCCGCTGAGCCCCAGAGGCCCTGCCATGGTGGAAACCATGATCCCCATATTCCCTTACATGCTACCAGCACCTTCCCCCTTCCTTACCCATGCTGGGCCTGGACTCCTGGGATGTGGGTGGTCTCACGTACCTCCCGCCAAAGGAGATTGCTGCCTTGTGACTTCAACCTTTGCTAGAGACCTTTGGAACTATCTAATACATCAGGTTTTGGGATAGGAGATCATGCTTTTTTTTTTTTTTTTGGTGAGAATGTCCGGGGCTTGAGCTGGGCCTTGTGCGATCTGCTCTGAAAAATGGATTCCCCACTTACCAGATCCTGAAATTCCCCAATGTCACTTTATTTCAATATTACTGTACCACCTAAGATGGTGTGGGATCTTAGTCCCCAGTCCAAATACTCCCACACACACCTCATCTATTTAATTCCCTCCAGCACTGCCACATTGATGACTATTTCCACTGGCAGTCCTGGACCCAGACACACCATTTCCCTAGGGACCCTCTGCTGCTTGAAGCCCTCACTTTTAAGTTTCTTGTAATATCTTTACTATGGAAGGCCAACTGATAACTAGCCCATTTCGTCTCCTATGCAGATGCCTAGTCACCTAACCTTATTGTTGGGCACCAAGTTTACCAGGAGAGAAAGAAGTTCACTAGAGGTGATACCCCTACTGGTACCGTAGGGATGAGACGGTGAAGTTAGAGACTTCCCTGACTTTGAGACAAGGCTGAAAGGGGCTTACCTGGAAGGGACACCTTCTGGGGGGCCCTCATTCATAAAAAGGAGGGGACACCCACATATTTACCAAGGTGACGAGTACACCAGAGGAGGGATGCCTGCTCCCAGGTGCATGATTCTTTTCATCTTCTTTCTCTCTCAACCACTCGCCCAAGAGATAGGGGACAAAATGGAAAATACTCTCTCAATCCCTGAGTGGCCACCTTTGGGATGCATATTAAAGAACTGGAGCTACTTTAAACTAGATGGTCTAAAAAAGAAAAAGCTCATATTTTTCTGCCATGTGGTTTGGTCCTAATATAAGTTAGATGATAGAGAACAATGGCCCCAAAATGACTCTCTAAATTACCACACCATCCTACAATTGGATCTCCTATGGTGCAGGACCTGTAAGTGGACTGAGGTCCCATATGTCCAGGCCTTTATTGTCTTATATCAGGATCCAAAACTAAAAAGAAATTTTCTAATTTGCTATGCAGGAATCCAAATGAAGCCTATCCATTCCACCTGAGACCAACATCCTTGATGATACCTTTTTAAATAGTGGCACTCAGGCTCAGGAGAACTCCCTGTCTGAACACCCCACCTGCAACCCCAGAAACAGGAGACCCAAGAGAAGCCAAAAACTCTTCCAAGGGCCCCTTTATACCTCCATATCTGAGCCTAGGATGCCTGACTCCTGAAGAACCAGGAGACTCCCCCTTTCTCCATCTATCCAGGCTCCCTTGTACCCCTCTCCCCCAGAAGGCACTTCCTGGGCTAGCCCCACTGGAACTACTTAGAGTGGAACTCCATACCACCAACCCTCATCCATTTGCCCTCTTCATGAAGTAACGAATGGCAAAGGCACCATAAGAGTTCATGTACCTTTCTCCATGCCCGACCAGGCCCAGTGCAAATGAGACTAGGGGAGATTCTTGGAGGACCCCAAGAATTTTGTAGATAAATTCCAGATTCTAAGTATGTCCTTTGAACTCTCATGGGAGAACATTCAGATCCTTCTATCTATTTACTGCACTCCTGAGAAAAAGTTATACACTTGGAGTTCAGCAAGGGCACACGTCAATCAGAAGGCAATAGATGAGCCCCACACCCATCCACTGGGGGCCACTGCCCTCCCAGACCAGGATCTTAACTGGAATTATCAGTGAAGTAGTCAGGATTTGTGGACCAGGGACCATATGATTCATTGCCTTTTGGAAGGTATGAAAAACTGCATTAAAGAGCCAGTTAACTATGAAAAGGCCAAAGAGATAACTGAAGGGAAGGATGATAATCCAGCAATCTTTCAGGGAAGACTGATGGAAGCATTTAGAAAATATATTAACCTAGACCCAGCTACCCCTGAGGGACAAACCCCCTTGGGACAACGTTTCATAAGCCAGTCTGCCCCAATATATGGAGAAATTTACAAAAATTTCATCTGGATCACAGACCCCAATGGCCCAATTATTAGCCGTAGCATATGGGGTGTTCAGTAACTGAAATGAGACTGAGATAAAATTGGAAGACAAGCAAGCAGGGAGGCAGGCCCAATTAATCGCTCTAGCTATAAACAGCACCAGGCAGCCTTGAGGACCACTGGGGGAACAAAGAGGCAGATGGCCTCTGGAAGGAAGAGGGAAGGCAAACCTGCTTCGACTGTGGTAAGCCAGGGCACTGGGCCAAGTCCTGCTGGGCTCCCCCAAGAACCCCAAGAAGGGGCCTAGCAACCCAAAAACCTCCAGGTCCCTGTCCTGCTTGCAGGGACCCCATCCACTGGTGATAGGAATATCCCATGTCCAAAGCAGACAAAGGAGTCCTGCACCAGATGGTGGCCCTGGAGGAAGAAGACTGATGGGGCCCAAGGCCGGTAGCTCCAACCACAAACATCCCCATAACAACAGAAGAGCCTTGGGTGGTCCTCTATCTGGCAGGTAAGCCAGTCAGTCTTTTACTTGATACAGGAGCCACATTCTCTGTTTCAAATAGCCATTCTGGGCCTCTAAGTAAAAGGCATAGTTTGGTCACTGGTATTGACAGAAGCCCCAAAACCCATTTCTTTACCCACCCTTTAACTTGCCAGATGGGGGCAAAGCTCCAAGGCGAGTGGGAAAGCACTGAGCCGTCAGGGAAGGCAACTCCGAGGAGACAGTGCTGCTGCCCAGCCCAGTGCGCACAGAGTACGGAGACGTCAGGCAAGGGAGAAGGAGACTCAGCAGAAACCACACACCCCGTGGGGCCGCCACTGTGTGATCTAGTAGGTAGGCTTCACCGCAGGCACCCAGCTCCATCCCCAGAACCACCAAGTGTGCTCAGAGAAGGGAGACGTCCAGCAGGGGAGGCGGGAACTCCATGGGGACCACACTGCTGCCTCGTGATCCAACAGCCCGGCCCAATGTGTATGGAGCACAGAGACATCCAGCAAGGGAGATAGAAGCTCCATAGAGTCCACACACCCTGTGGGGGAGCCACCACTGCATGATCCAGCAGCAGGTAGGCTTCACTGCTGCCACCCGACTCCATCCCAAGCCTGGCCTAGCGCTCACAGAGCAGGGAGACATCCTGCAGGGGAAGGGGAAGCTCTGCAGAGACCACATGCTCTGCACTGCCTCAGTGCATCCCAGCAGCCCGGGCCAGAGCACATGGAATAGGGAAAAGTCCTGCATAGGAGATGGAAGCTCTGCAGAGATCACACACCCTGCGGTACCGCTCTGTGATCCAGCAGCCCAGCAGAGTCCAAGCTGACCAGAAAGGTGGCTCCCTGGAGAGGCCCAAGACCCAAGGCAACCACACACAAAAGGCACTACTGGCCAACTGAGCAGTCACAGAGGTAGCCATACCAAATTGGCAACCACAGCAACATCTTAGACAGTCAATAGTGTCAAACATGTGGACTGTGAAACCCCCTGCCACAATGAATAAACATCAAGAAAAAAGATACCAGAAATACAAAAAATCAAGAAAGTACACCACCAAAAGTTAATAAAACTCAAACTCTAGATCCTATATAACAAGAAGCCCTTGTAATGACTGACAAGGAATTTTGAGTGATAATTCTAAGGAAACTGAATGAGATACAAGAAAACTCAGCTAGACATCATGATGAAATGAGGAAAACTATACAGGACATGAAGCAGGAAATGTACAAAGAAATCAATGCCCTGAAAAAAAAACTGTAGCAGAACTTGCTGAACTGAAGAAGTTATTCAGAAAAATATAAAACACAATGGAGAGTTTAACCAGCAGGCTTGCGGAAGTTCAAGAAAGAACTTCTGAACTTGAAGATGGGCTGTTTGAAATAGAACAAGCAGACAAATAAAAAAAAGAATCAAAGACATTGAAGAAAATCTGAGAGAGATATCAGACAACCTCAAGCGCTCAAATATCCGAGTCATG
>NW_007738567.1:2612-4503 GCF_000696425.1 Galeopterus variegatus | reverse complement strand
CAAGGCTATCCTTCCAAAATGAAGGGCAAATAGTATATTTCTCAAACAAACAAAAACTGCAAGAGTTCAACACCACATGCCCACCCTTACAAGAAATTCTCAAGGGAGTACTGGGTTTGGTTCCTGAAAAATAACTACCACTGCCACAAAAACCCAAGAAAAATCAAAACCCACTAGCATAATAAAAATGGCATTCATGAAGAGAAAGCAAAAAAACAAAAAGGCTATCTACAACCGAAGGAACCAACAAACACAGAAAACAAACAGTAAATCAGAAAGCAAGGAACAAAAGACACCTAAGACAACAAAACAATAATCAATAAAATGCTAGGAATAAAACAACACTTTTCAAAACCAACTCAATGTAAAAGGCTTAAATTCTCCAATCAAAAGACACAGACTGGCAGACTGGATTATAAAGGAGGACCCAACTATATGCTGCCATCAAGAGACCCACCTCACCCATAAAGACTCACATAGACTAAGAGTGAAAGGATGGAAAAAGATTTTCCATGCAAACAGAAAAGAAAAATGAGCTGGAGTAGCTACACTTATATCTGACAAAATAGACTTTAAACTAAAATCCATAAAAAGAGACAATGAGGGACACTACATAATGATAAAAGGACTGATCCATCAAGAAGACATAACAATCATAAATATGTATGCACCCAACGTTGGAGCACCCAGATTTATACAACAAACTCTATTAGACCTAAAGAAGGAAATAGACACTAATACCATAATAGCAGGGGAACTGAACACCACACTGTCAATATTTGACAGATCAACTAGGCAAAGAATCAGCAGAGAAACAAAAGATCTAAACAATACTCTAGACCAATTGGACTTGGTAGATATCTACAGAACATTCCATCCAACAACCTCAGAATATTCATTCTTCTCATCAGCACATGGATCACTCTCCAGGATAGATCACATATTAGGACACAAATCAAGTCTCAAGAAATTCAAAAAAATTGGAATTATCCCATATATTTTCTAGGACCACAATAGATAAAAACTAGAAATAAATAACAAATGAAACTCTGGAAACTATACAAACACATGGAAATTAAACAGCATTATACTTAATGACATATAGGTCCAAGAAGAAATCAAGCAAGAAATCAGAAAATTTATGGAAACTAATGAAAATAATGATACAACATACCAAAACCTGTGGGATACAGCAACAGCAGTATTAAGGGGGAAATTTATTGCATTAAATAGTCACCTCAGAAGAATGGAAAGATGGCAAGTGAACAACCTAACACTTCACCTTAAAGAACTNATCTGGAGGAAATGGATAAATTTCTGGACACACACAAGCTCCCAAAACTGAACCATGAAGAAGTAGAAAATCTGAAGAGACCAATAACAATAAAGGAGATTGAAGCTTTTGTCAGAAGGTTCCCAACAAAGAAAAGCCCAGGACCAGATGGATTCACAGCAGAATTTTACCAAACATTCAAAGAGGAATTGACACCAATTCTTTACAAACTACTCCAAAAGACTGAAACAGATGCAAATCTCCCAAACACATTCTATGAAGCAAACATTATCCTGATACGAAAACCAGGTAAAGATATAACAAAAAAGAAAACTACAGGCCGATATCCTTGATGAATATAGATACAAAATTCCTCACTAAAATACTAGCAAACAGAATATGCAACACATACGTAAAATTATTCACCACGATCAAGTGGCATTCATCCCAGGGATGCAAGGTTGGTTCAACATATGCAAATCAATAAATATGATACACCATATTAATAAAGTCAAACACAAGGACCATATGATCATCTCCATAGACGCAGAAAAAGAATTTGATAAAATTCAGCACTCATTCATGACAAAGACCCTTTATAAGTTAGGTATAGATGGA
>NW_007738567.1:0-1638 GCF_000696425.1 Galeopterus variegatus | reverse complement strand
TTTTCCTTTAAGAACAGGAAGTAGACAAGGATGCCCACTCTCACCACTCCTATTCAACATAATGTTGGAAGTACTAACCAAAGCAATCAGAGAAGAGTAGGAAATAAAGGGCATCCAGATTGGAAAAGATGCAGTCAAACTGTCCCTGTTTGCAGATGACATGATCCTATATATCGAAGAGCCTAAAGCCTCTACAAAATAACTCTTGGAGATGATAAATGATTTCAGCACAGTAGCAGTATAAAAAATCAACATACAAAAATCAGTAGCATTTCTTTTCTCCAATAGTGAACACGCAGAAAGAGAAATCAAGAAAGCCTGCCCATTTACAATAGCCACCAAAAAAATAAAATACTTAGGAATTGAGTTAACGAAGGATGCGAAAAATCTCTATAATGAGAACTACAAACCACTGCTGAGAGTAATTAGAGAAAATACAGGATGATGGAACGATATCCCATGCTCTTGGATTGGAAGAATCAACATAGTGAAAATGTCCATACTACCCAAAGTGATATATAAATTCAATGCAATCCCCATCAAATTTCCAATGGCATTTTTCTCAGAAATGGTAAGAACTATCCAGACATTTATATGGAATAACAAAAGACCATGCATCACCAAAGCAATGCTGAGCAAAAAAAATAAAGCTGGAGGCATAACACTACTGACTTGAAACTATACTACAAAGCTATAATAACCAAAACAGTATGGTACTGGCATAAAAACAGACACACTGATCAATGGAGTAGAATAGAGAATCCAGAAACCAAGCCACACACTTACTGCCATCTGATCTTTGACAAAGGCACCAAGCCTATACACTGGGGAAGAGACTGCCTCTTCAGCAAATGGTGCTGGGATAACTGGATATCCATATGCAGGGGAATGAAATTAGACCCATACCTCTCACCACATACTGAAATCAACTCAAAATGGATTAAGGATTTAAATATACACCCTGAAACAATAAAACTGCTTAAAAAAAACTTAGGAGAAACACTTCAGGAAATAGGACTAGACACACACTTCATGAATACAACCCCAAAAGCATGGGCAACCAAAGGAAAAATAAAAAAATTGGATTATATCAAACTAAAAAGCTTCTACACAGCAAAGGAAACAATTAACAGAGTTAAAAGACAACCAACAGAGTGGGAGAAAATATTTACAAAATATACATCTGACAAAGGATTATTATCCAGAATATACAAGGAACTCAAACAACTTTACCAGAAAAAAACAAGCAACCCAATTTAAAAATGGGCAAAAGAGCTAGTGGGAGTCAAAGAGGAACTGTGTGCTGAGGGACCCTCCCCCAAGGAGTTCACGCCCGGCAGTGGGAGAGACTGGACACCTTCTGGGGAGGGCGGGGCAGGGCATAGCTTTGATGTCTCAGCTGAAAGACAAGGTTTGTAGAAGACACGCCTCAGCCCTTTTCTGAGCACACAGAGTGGAGAGGGGTCCGGCAAAAGGAGGCGGAATCTCAGAAATAAATAAATAAATAAATAACAATAATTACACACCCTGCGGGAACATTTTGAGAGGCTCAATAGCCCCATCTACTGTACGGGACTAGTAGGGTGGAGCAGACTTTCCGCAGAGGTCCAAGATCCGAGTGAAAATCCCTGCCAAAAT